>NC_133617.1:753578650-753796150 GCF_048593235.1 Sminthopsis crassicaudata | reverse complement strand
CCTTCCTTCCTTCCTTCCTTCCTTCCTTCCTTCCTTCCTTCCTTCCTTCCTTCCTTCTTTCCCTCCTTCCTTCCTTCCTTCCTTCCTTCCTCCCTTCCTCTTTCCTTGCATTCCCTTCCCTCCCCTCCCTGCCTCTTCCCTTTCTCTGCCATGTCCTACAAACATGTCTGTCAGAGAATGTGTGAGACATGTGTGTGCAAGAGGCAGAGAAGCCGGGGGTGCCCCTGCTTGTGTTCCGGAGGCATCAAAGGCAGTGTGGGATCATGGAAAGAGCCTGCCTGGCTCTGGGCTCCCCGTGGGGGGAAGGGTATGCACAGATGGGAAACTCTGGAATGATCATGTATGGAGCCCCCCCTCCATCTGAACGAGGTTTTTGGAAGGGGGGCGGGGCAGGAGTGGGTGTAAATGGCTGCACCACTGTGTGAGATGAGTGTCAGAAGCACCAGGAAATCCAGTGAATGTGGAGCATTTATTTAGTACCTGCTGTATACTAAGTCAGTGTACACAAAAGTCTGCCAGCTCGGGGAGCTGCCATGCTCCTGGGGGGGCAGTGGGGGCACTGGGCCGGTAAGGGGAGCCACAGGCGGGCAGCGGGCTCCCTCGGCCTCCCAGAAACAAGGAGAGTGTGGGCTTGAGTCTCGTTCTAAGGGGAAGAGATGGAGGTGAGCGGGGAAAGCTGAGCTGAGGCGCCGGGAGCTCGTGCTCCTTCCTGCGGGGCGGGGGCTCCGAGCCGGGCGGGCGGGGCAGCGGTGGGAGGGTGCCCTGCCTGAGAAGCCCAGGGCCTGACGCTGAGCAGGAAAGCAGCCGCGTGGCCCGGGGCCTCGGCGGGCTTTGGCTCCCGCTTAATGAGGGGAAGGAAGCGGCGCCCGGGGAAGCTCCGGGGACTCGTTCTAGCGCTGGAGGTGCTGGGGGGGGGGGGAGAAGCCGGGGAGCCCCCTCCCCCGCGAGAACTCTGGTCGGGGAGAGCACTGAGAGCGGCCGCTAGGGGGCGCCCCCGGCTCCAGCCCAAGCTTGCCCTCTGGCTTCATGGACCTGGGGGGGGGGGGTCCGCCCCCCCCCCCTGCTGGGAGAGCCCCGGAGGCCGCCCGCCCAGGAGAGGGGCTCCCGGGGGCAGCAGGGCGGCTTTCCCTCCCGCAGGTTTTCCTGTGGATTGGGAAAGACTCCAGCGCCTACGAGAAGAAGGACTCCGTGGCCGTGGCCCGGGAGTACCTCAAGAGCCACCCGGCGGGCAGGGACCCCGCGACCCCCGTCATTGTGGTCAAGCAGGGCCATGAGCCCCTCACTTTCACCGGCTGGTTCAGTGCTTGGGACCCCTACAAGTGGAATGTGAGCCCTGCGCTGCCCCTCCCCACCTCCGCCCCAGTCCCCTCCCCATCTCTGTCCCAGCCCCTCTCCCATCTAGCCCTTCCCCCATCTGTCCCAGCCCCTCCCCCATCCGCCCCAGCCCCCCCCCACCTCCGCCCCAGTCCCCCCCCAACTCTGCCCCAGTCCCCTCCCCATCTCCGCCCCAGCCCCTCCCCCATCTAGCCCCTCCCCCATCCGCCCCAGCCCCTTCAGTTCCGACAGCCCCCTCCCCTGCACCCCTCAGAACGGCCGATCCTATGAGGAGCTGAAGAGCAGCCTGGGCGATCTGGCCGCCATCTCGGAGATGACTGTGGTAAGCGCACTGCCCCTGGGGCCCCGGCCCAGCCCAGACTCGGTGACTGTTCCCGGGCTGGCCCGTCTGCCAGCCACAGATCCGGACAGCTCCCTCTGGGTAAACCGAGGCAGGGGAGGCCCCAGAAGGCGCGGCTTTCCCAGGCATCTTCCCCTGGCCCAGGCCGGCTGGCCTCTTGTCCGAGGGAGCCCCTGGAAGGGTCTGGGGGGGCAGGAGGGGCTGAATTTCCCGGGACCCTCCTCATCCCTGTGGTTCTCACTGCGGCCCTGTGAGGCAAGCGGGGCAGGGAGCACTTGTGAGCCTTTGACAAATGGGGACACTGAGGCCCAGAGTGTCAGCAGAGGCGGGGCCGGTTCCAGACCCCGGGTGGCAGTGCCAGGGCACCAGAGCCGCCTGCCGGGCCCTTCCTCACTGCCCGCCCACGGCTCAGGCCCTCTCTCCTGGGCCACAGGAACTCAGCAACATCAACCTGCTGCAGTGGCTGTCCGAGGAGCGGCCCGGCACCCCGGGGGAGGCGGCCCCGCTGACGCCCTCCGAGGGCCCCGCCGGGACCCCCGCCACGGCCCCCAAGCCGCCGAGCAGCGACCTCAGCTCCAGCTCCAGCAGCCCCAGCAGCAGCTACTACAGCAGCAACAGCAACTGCAACAGCAGCGACGCGCCCCCTGCGCCCAACTGCCCCCCGCCAGCCGCCCCCGGCCCCCCCGCGGCCCCCATCCCCCGCGAGCAACTGATCAACAAGGCTGTGGAGGATCTGCCTGAAGGAGTGGATCCGTCCAGGAAAGAGGTGAGGGCGGGGGGAGAGAAGAGGGTGCCTCAGGAGTGGGGGAGGGGGCCAGGCCCAGGAAGGGGGTGCCTCAGGAGTGGGGGAGACGGCTGGGGCCTCGGTTCCATTATGTCCAGATGCCCCTGGGGCTGCTGCCGGTGGGGGAGGCAGGGGGAGACCAAGGATAATAACAGTCCTAGGAGGCCCTGAGAATAGTAAGACCCTCACAATCTCTGAGGTAAGTGCTAAGATGACCCCATTTTTGCAGAGGAGGAAACTGAGGCAGGCAGAAGTGACTGGTGCATGGTCATGCAGCCAGCGGCTGAGGCTGGCTTTGAACTCAGACCTTCTGCACAGTGCCTGGCACTGTGGGCAACATTATTGGACCTGAGGCCTAATGGGCCTGGGCTGGGGGCCTTTAGCTCCCTCACCCTCTAGTAGGTCCCCGGCACCTCTCGCCCAGGGAGCTTCCATAGTGGAATCAGGTCGGGCAGGGTGAGGTGCTTCTATTAAGCACCTGCTGTGTGCTCTGAGGTTACAAAGACAAGTAGCCTTCTGTTAAAGAACTGACACGGAACTCAGCTTGAGGGGAGGAGAGGGTGGGTGCACTCCTGGTGTGGGGAACAGCCTGGGCAAAGACAAGGAGGTGGGAGATGCCATTAGGAGGAGCTCAGGTCACACCCCAGGAGGCAGAGAGGTCAGTGGGCCCTGAGTGCCCAGCCGAGGGGGGCTGGCGCTGGGGGGGGGGGGCAGGTCTGTGCCCTGGGCATGTTGGTTTGGCAGTAGGGGCCGGCCTGATTCTCCAGACACCCCCCAGGCAGCCGAGCCTGAGCCCAGCCTGAGCCCCTGCCCCTTCTCGCCTCCCCAGTTCTACCTTTCAGACTCTGACTTCCAAGACCTCTTTGGCAAATCCAAGGACGAGTTCTACCGGATGGCCAAGTGGAAGCAGCAGAGTGAGAAGAAGCAGCACGGCCTGTTTTGAGGCACGGCCTGCCAGTGCTCCCCAGCGTGCTCACACTCCCCACTTCTGTTCCTGTCCTTTGGGAGGCATCCCTAAAGCTGCTGGCCCAGCCCCCCATCAGCTCCCTGGCTGGCCCAGCCCCCCCTCAGCTCCCTGGCTGGCCTAGCCCCCCCTCAGCTCCCTGGCTGGCCTAGCTCCCCCTCAGCTCCCTGGCCTAGCCCCCCCTCAGCTCCCTGGCTGGCCTAGCCCCCCCTCAGCTCCCTGGCTGGCCTAGCCCCCCCCTCAGCTCCCTGGCTGGCCTAGACCCCCTCAGCTCCCTGGCTGGCCTAGCCCCCCCTCAGCTCCCTGGCTGGCCTAGCCCCCCCTCAGCTCCCTGGCTGCCTAGCCCCCCCTCAGCTCCCTGGCTGCCTAGCCCCCCCTCAGCTCCCTGGCTGGCCTAGCCCCCCCCTCAGCTCCCTGGCTGCCTAGCCCCCCCTCAGCTCCCTGGCTGCCTAGCCCCCCCTCAGCTCCCTGGCTGCCTAGCCCCCCCTCAGCTCCCTGGCTGGCCTAGCCCCCCCTCAGCTCCCTGGGCTGGCCCATCCTACCACTGATTCCAGGCCCACGGGGACACGGCTCCTCCCTGGAGTTCTGAGTGGGGGGGATCAGCCATACCCTTGGGCTCCCCCCACAGAGCCAAGGCCGGATGGTCTGGGCCGCCCCCCCTGTGCCCTGCAGAGCCAAGGCCGGATGGTCTGGGCCCCCCCCCCCCCCCCGTGCCCTGCGGTCCGACAATAAAGGCTTCTTGACCTTCCTGACCAGCACATCCCCTCCGTTGGCCTGAAGGGCAGCCCGGGCAGGGGCAGGGGGTGGGCAGCCTGGGGTCAGCAGACAGAGTTCATCTTCCTGGGCAGTGGAGCGAGTCTCACCCCCTGCCGCTGTGAGGGTGGAGTGGAAGTGCAGGAGAGGGAGCGCCCCCAGCTACGTACACAGGACACCCTGGGGCCCTGGACGGGGCAGTGTGTGTGGGGGAGGGCCCAAACTCCTTTTCCTGACTTTCCCCCAGGCTCTGCTGGGGGGGGGGGCTCCAGGCTGAGCTCTTGTTTGGGGGGTGGGGAAAGACAGCAACTCCCCCCCCTCTCCTCAGCCCATGGAGTCAATGACAGTGACTGAACGAGGCCCGATCTCCCATCCCACACACTTCCGGGCAGCTCCCAAACAGGAGGGCCTCCAAAGGAGCCCCTGGGGCCTTCAGGAGGCTGGGGCCCCAGGGAAGAGCAGACTGTCGGACCAGAGGGCCAGTCCTGAGCCCGGGTCCAGGAAGCCAGGCCAAAGGTTGTGCTCGCTGGAGCGTGAGGTCATCCTAACTTTATTAAAACTCAAAGCAGGCGTCCAAGCACAGGGACAGCTGTAGTGTAACGTTTCTACTTGAATTCACCCCGACACAATTCAGGGGACATCTCCCCCCTCCCTCCAGGTCAAAGGTATCTTCCTCCTTCCTGCCATCCCAAGGGCCAGACCCCCATCTCCTTGAGGTACCACCCAAGGAGGGGCTGGAGAAAGGTCTCAAAGCCCTTTGGGGCCGCAGGATCCATGTGACCAAGAGCAAGCGGGCGTCCGTCTGGAGGTGAAGGAATTGGCACTCCCAGATCTCGAGGCCCCTTTAGTTCAGGGGTGGGAAGAAGGGACATCCCCCCAGACCCACCGGGTAGCCTGACAGGGATCCCCAAGTTCCGGTTCCATAGCCCAGGGCTCTTCAAATCATTTTTGGGGCCTAGTCAGGCATATTTTCTTTCATTCAGCCTCCACCTTTCCCTTCTCCTGAGTCCCAGGATGGCCCAAGGCCTCATTTCTGGAAGATCCAGTAGGGCGCCAAGTGGGCAAAGGATCACTGGATCTTTGCAAATCTTAGCCTCTCGTCAGTCTCTGCCAAGGAGGCTGACCACGGCCTCCACTCCCCTTAGTTCTCAGTGTTAATCTTCACAAACAGCGTGGCTGATGGATACTGGTCCCCATTCTTGGACAGGAGGTGGATGTGGCGATAACCTGGTGAGAATAGGAAGGACAGAGAAGAAAGAAAGAGAGGGAGAGAGAGAGAGGGAGGGAGGGAGGGAGGGAGGGAGGAAGGAAGGACGGAAGGAAGAAGGAGGGAGGGAGGGAGGAAGAGAAGAAATAGAGAAAAGAGAGAAAAAGAAAGGAAGGGAAAAGTAGGAAGGAAAGAAGGAAAAAAGCAAAAGAAAGAAAAGAGAGAAAGAGAAGAAAGAAAGGAAGGAAGAAGTAGGAAGGAACGAAGGAAAGAAAAAAGAGAGAAAAAAGGAAGGAAGGGAGAATGGAGGGAGGGAGGGAGAAATGGAAGGGAGAATGGAGGGAGGAAGAAAAGAAGGAAGAGAGGGAGGGAGGGAAGGAGGAAGAGAGGGAGATATCCAGACGTGACTAACCACGAATGAACTCAAACTATTCAATTGGGAAAGACTGGCCGGTCTGAACATGGACCAAAAGCATCAAGGTGAGGGGCCTCCTAAGTTTAATTCCCAGCCCCTGGTCATCTTGGCGTTCTCCAACTGCTGATTGTCTCCTGCACATCCCCTGCACCGCTTGGCTGCCCATATTTGCTTGTGGTCCCCCATTAAATTATGAGTTCCTTGTACCTAGCGCAAAGTTCCAGGAACTCAGTAGGTGCTAAAGAAAGGATGACTTGCATGTCCCAGGTAGTTGGTTTGAATCCTTCTGGGTGCAGCTTGTGTTCTTGGGCGGGCCCTTTCCTCTCCCTAACCTGCCTAGCTTCTCAACCATGAAATTGCGGAGGTGCTCGGTGTGGATGGTGTCTAAGGTACCTGTCGGCTCTGCCCCTGATCTTACGGCTTGTGTGGGTGAGGATGGTTGAGCAGAAGCTGCCCAGGTGCATGATGGTAGAAAAGAGAATCTGCATGTGTCTTAGAGAAAGGCATGATCCCCAGAGGAGGAGGAGCCTGGAGGGAGCAGAACAGGGAAGGAATTGGGGGGGGGGGGGGAAGCCGAGGAGACAGACTTAGGAGGGACCATGTATGAGCCAGCCTAGGGCAGGGGAGACTTTGAGGGGTGGTGGGAGCAATCCGGGGGTGAGGGTCCTAGAAGTGGGGGGCCCCGCCAGTCCTTGGGTCCCTTACCTTGCTTGAGGCTGAAGAAGGGGATGGTACATTGGCCCACGAAGTCATTCTTGGAAGAAGCGTCATAATCTTCCACCAGGAACCTGACCAGGGCAAGCTCGGGGATGGCCACCTCAAAGTGGAACTCTTCATTCCACTGGGGGTTGAAGCCTGCAGAGGACCAAGGGGCCCGGGGTGAGGGGAGTGAGGGGCCCTCCTGCTTCCTAACCCTAACATGGGGGGCCCTTGTCCCCAGCCTCCCATTGCCCTCTGCTCTCCATGTATATAATGACACTTTCTGGTTGTGTGGCCCTAGTCACGGACCTTTCTGAACCTCAGTTTCCCCATTTGTAGAAACATTACAGCGTGTAGGATTTCCCATGGGCTTGTAATGAAATGGGACTCTCGGGGTTTGGGGTCCTCGTCCCTTCACCCCAGATTATGGCCACAGATCTCACACTGGCCTGCTCAAGGGCAGAGGCCCTGTCTGAATGACACCAGCTGGGGGCCCGAAGCCTCTTGCAGCCATGCTCGAGGGCCCTCCCAGCAGCCCCGATACACGGACACATTGGGGTAATGCAACCTCCTTTTGTGTGTGGGACCACAGAGGCTCAGGTTTTTCTGAAGAGCTGCAGACACTGGAGGCAGGGAGGGCGTGAAGGCCACATGTGCCCAGATCCCTGTGGCACCCGCGTGGAAGCGTGCCACACAGCGCACACATACATACACAGCCTCTGGCATGACCACCAAAGGATTCTACCTGGCCCCCTCTTTTCAGCCCCTTCCAACTCCCCGGGGTCTGGTGCCTCTGGGACTTCCCTCACTGCCCAGCACGGCGCCAGGCAGGACGGAGAGCCTGGACAGTCACGGCCATACTTGGGCCAAGCTGAGCTCACCATCCTGGGGGGCGCCCCGGCACAGGCCTTCGGCCGCCTCCCCGGCCCTCCCTACCCGTCTTCCCTCCCTGCCGAAGCCCGGGCTCACCATTGTTGTCCACCACCGAGGTCTGCTTGCTGGCGTTATCCCGGGCAACCCCGTGAATCTCCACGGTCACCTTGGGGTCCACAATGGAATTTTTGTTCTTATTCACTTTGGGCAGCTGCTGCCCAGAGATGACCTAGATGGGAAAGGGGAGTCAGGAGAACAAATGGGCAGGGGTCAAGGCTGGGGGGGGACTGGCAGATCTGGGGGTGTGGGCGGGCACTGGCAGAGTGGGTGGGGCTGGACAGCCCCCTGTCCTCTCCTCGGCCCCATCCCTCCCCCTTACCCGGACTCGAAGTCTGGTGAGCTTCCACCCCTGCCCCTCGGCCACAGCTCGGGGGTTGAACTTGGAGTTGGGGTCCCGAAGGAAGGCGGGCTTCAGGACGTAGCCAGAGAGGCCGTTGTCCTGGAAACGGCCTTGGTACAAGTCCATCTCTGGCCCTGGCGTCTGGAAGTTCAAGGCCACTGGAAGAGGGAGGGGCAGAAGCATCGGTGAGGAAGGTGTCCACATGTCTGGGAGCAGACTCCCTGCCTCCAGAGCGGGAAGGACCTTAGATTTCTCTTGGTCCGGGCCCATCATTTTACAGAGTTTCTCTTGGTCCGGGCCCACCATTTTACAGAGGAAGCTGAGCTCCAGAGAGGGCACAACAACAAAGTAGCAGAGCTGGGGCTGGCCCTCGGGCAGGGAACCGAGCCCGGGCGCCTCCAGGCCACCCGGAGGGGAGGAATGGAGGATGGGGATAGCTGGAGTCCCAGGGCTGGGCTCCTTCCACCTGCTCAAGCCACAGCCCTGTCTGCCTCAGTTTCCTCATCTGGAGAAAGGGGGGAATCATAGCACCTGCCTGCCGGGGTCATTGTGAGGCACTATGGGAGGGACAAAGGCTACCTAATGCTGGCTGTTACTATGAGCTCTTAGGCTTTTCTCTATAAGGGGAGAGGCATCTGGCAAGAGCAGCTCAGGTGCCCGGTTCCCATCTTTGCTGCCCAGCAGCTGCCCTCTTGTCCCTTTGGGAAGCAGGAAGGAGGACAGCTTTTCCTGGGCTAGCTCCGGGACCTCATTTCAGCTCCCCCTGTGCTAGCTCTGGGGCTTCATTTCAGCTCCCTCCGGGCTAGCTCATTTCAGCTCCTGCCTCCTGGGGGCCAGAAAGGATTTTCCCGAAGATCTGTGGTTGCGTTGCTCCTCTAGAAGGTAAGCTCCCCGAGGGCAGGACTGGGTTTTTTGACCTCTGTATCTCCAGAACCCGTCTGGGAGTTGCCACGTGCGCACACTCAATGAATGTTCCCGGGGTCTCTGCCCCTCTTCCCATGGCTCCCTGAAGCCCCCTCCCCCACCTGGGAGGGAGACACCCTCAGCCCCGGGCCGGCCCCTTCCCCTCCTCGCCCTCACCAATCTGGCAGCCCACGTTCCACATGTCCACGGGACCATAATTGGACGAGTCCGTTCTCCAGCCGGCGGGGTAGATTCTGCTCAGGTGCTTGATGTTATGATGGATGAAGCTGTTTCCTGATTTGGGGCAGAGATTCTTCCTCACAGCCCACCTCGGGCCATCCCCCGGCCAGCCCGGGCCCTCCTGAGGACCCGGGGCCTCACTCCCACCCCCATAGCCCTCTTTCTCCTCACCGAAGGGGAAGCAAGCTGGAGGCGACAGCCATGGCCTCCTCCCCTCTAGCCATACATCTCCCGTGACCACTAGCTCTCCGGCCCCTTTGCTTTTCCCCTAGTCCCAGAGCCTGGGCGACAAGCACCTTTGAACCCTCAGAATGGTGGCTTATGTCGGGTGGTTGCTCAACCCCAGGCTGCCATCCCTGCTTGCTCCCACTCCTCACTTGCTCTCCTGACCTTATGTGGCAAGAGCTCAGACAATCCCTCCCTGGCCCCCAAAGTCTGAGGCCAGCTGAATTCAGAAGGGAAAGGAGATGAGCTCCGTGACCCCAGAGGCCTCTCCAACCTGAGATCCAGTCATGAATGGTCTCTGTGTGACCCTGAATAAGACCCCTCCCCTTCCCGGCTTTGGGGTCCTCCCTGGACAATGAGGGGGGTGGAGAGTGCTTCTGCTGTCCCTCCTTGCTCTAAGCCTATGAATTAGCCATCCTCCTGAGTCACAGGTAGGCTCGCCTACCCCTTGATGACAGACATGTGGGGGGGTTCCCTCTTTCTGCAAGGAAATCTAAAGGACCCCAGTGGCAGGTGATGTTTCTAGAGAGCCTCACAAAGGTTCCAAAGTACTCCCCACACCATCTCGTTCCAGCCTCATCACTTTGCAAAAGGTGCACCATTTTACAGACAAAGAAACTGAGGCCCGGGAAAGTGAGCCCCAGTGGAATCATGATCATGATAGCATCTGTAGGACATAAAGTGTTCCCAATACTCAGCACCCTTGTAGATGCTGGTCCATGTGATCATTTGACATGCTCAGTTCTAACTAGTAAATGGAAGAAGGGGACTCTACTAGAGGCTCTCTCTCCTACATGGGGAGAGGAGAACTAGGGGACCTCTGCCCCCTGGAAGGCAAAGATCCCACAGGCCCACTTGGGGAAAGCTCAGGGGGGGCCGCCCACTTCTAGGACACAGAGACATTTCTGAGCCTCGTCTGCCTCCTCCCCTGGGGCTGGCCAGACAAAGCGCTGGGCCCTGGGAGGGAGGTCCGCCCCGGGGAGGTCTTTGGGGGAGGCAAATAGATACAGTTTTGGCAGTTTCTGCTCCCAGCCCCCAGGTGCCATCCGGCCAATCTAGGGGTTGCCTAGTGGGACCCGGGCGTGTGGCTGAGTACCTGACTCCTGGGCCATTTTGAAAGCTCGGTTCTCCGAGAAAGACGACATCTCATAGAAGGCGGAGTTGTGGAAGCCTTCAAAGTGAACACTCTTGCAGTAAATGACCAAGTCGGACAGCTCCTTGGCCAGCTTGAGTGTGTCATTCTGGGAGGGGGAAGAGCGATGGAGAGTCAGGAAGAGACCCAGAGAAATGGACAGACTCAGAGACTGAGGGGAACGGGAGACGGGAGAGACAGAGACCCAGAACAGGGACACACAGATCCAAAGGCTCCGGTACAGGCCGAGGCAAAAGAAGGGACAGACCCAGAGCCTCAGCAGAGAGCAGGAGGCAGAGAGGGAGCGGAGGCAGGAGGAGAAGCGGAGGCCTCCCGTCCCTTTCCTTTTCAGCCTCACTCCCCGAATCTCTCTAGCTCTCGATATGTCTTCAGCACTTTGGTTTTCTGTCTTTCGCTCTGCCTCCCACTCTCTCTGCCAGGGGACGACCGGAGAGCTGCCCCTCGTGATGACCTCACACACACAGGTACACATTCACACACACGTACATATATGTGCGCACACACACACGGTCCCCAGAAAGCTAGGGGATGACTGGAGAGCTGTCCCGTGTAATCATCTGACACACACAGTGCATGTATGCGCATACTCTCACACAATGCACATACATGTAAGCACCACGCAGTACGTGCACACACCATGCATACAGGCACACACGTGTGCACCCAGGTACACACAGATTGTGGCACCCCACAAAGCAGCATGCATACCCATGTATGTGCATGCAGTACAAATATGTACCAGGCATAGTACACACACACAGGCATGTGCACCACGAGGCCATACATGCACACATGTACACAAACAGATTGCACATAAACACACACACCAATGCCCAGGCACATGGTCACAATTCTGAGCCGGAGCATGGGGACGGTGGGACCAGAGGAAGGGGAGCACAGCCAGAGCCGGAGCCCACTCTCTCCCGCTCCCCGAGGCCACCCTACTGTGCGCTTCTGTTTCACTTTGATCTTCACGGCCTCGTCCTCCATCTCGGCTGCTTCGTCCTCGTCCGAGACGTCGGCGGCCTCGGAGGGCCCCAGGCTGGCCAGCAGGCCGCCCAGCTTCTTCCCCTTCACCAAGATCTTCTCCTTCAGTTGCTGGGGAGGAAATAAGGGGGCTGAGGCTTTGCCCGGGTCAAGCCTCTCACACTGGCGAGGTCAGAGGCCATCCCCACCCCTTCCTGGGGTTATCCCGGGGTTGGGGGGCAGGGAGGATGAGACGGCCTTCCAGGGTCCCCCAGACGGGTAGCCCCCCCCACGGCACGGTTGCGCCGTGTCATGTGGCCTACGGGGGGGTGCCCCCCACACTGGTGCACCACGTCCAAAGGGAATACAGCCTTTGGAGAGTGAGGAGCCAGCAAGCCGCAGTCTGAATCCCACTTCAGACCTCTCTGAACCTCAGTTTCTCACTCTGTAAACTAGGCATGACATAGAGCTCGCCCACTGGGCTGATTGTGAGGATCCCGCTGTGTAAAGCTGATGGCCATTCGTCACTGGGGAGCGCTGAGGAAAGCCGGCTCACTCCCGAGTGGGGATCCCTGGAGCTTCCCTCCCTCCCCTTCCCCTCCTCTGCAGGGGCCAGGGGCCAGTCCTGTGCCGTGTCAGCTGGCACATCCACCCCAGAACCAGAGCCACTCCAGCGAGGGGGGTGACGGGGACATGTCGGCTTCAAGTCACCAGAGATCTGGATTTGAATCCAGATACTGCCAGATATCACCACTGACTCGCGTCAGTCCTTTAACATGTCTCAACTTCCTCATGTTTAAAATGGGAATAAAAAAGAGCCCTTTCTGGTGAAAAAGAACCCTTTCTGGTGTAGCAGCTTGTCATGACAGAAAAAATGGGAAAGAAGTGCGGTTCGTGAAGGTTCTCCTCCTCCTCCTTCCCCTCCTCTTTCTCCCTTCCTCTGTTCTCCTTTCCCTCCTCCTATCATTCTCCTCCTTTCTTCCTTCTCCTCTTCCTCATCCCCTTCTTCTTTCTCCTTATCCCCTTCCTCATTCTCCTCCTCCTCTTCCCTCTTCTCCTCTCCTTTTCTTCTTCCTCCTCCTTTCTTCTCCTCTTCCTCTTCCTTCTGTCCCCCTCCCCTTCTCCTCCAAGAACCCCCTGGCCCGGAACTCCTTGCTCTGCCCCCCGGGCTCACCTCAGGGGAGGGGAAGTGTGTCACCAGGTCATCCACGGGCCTGTCAAGCAGTAAGCTCCCCAGGATGGTGCGGAGATGGTGGGCCATGACCTTCTGCTGCTCCAAGCTGCAGTGATTCTCCAAGGAGATGATCACTGGGTAAGGTGACGCCTGGGGAGCAGAGAGCCGAAATTGGCCACCTCCTCTAGGAAGCCACCCTGGAGTGACTCTGACGTCCTCATGGAACAAGAGTCTTAGAGCAAACCTTGCTCTCACCCCCGGAAGCTGGCTAAGGACACATTCAGAAAGCTGGGGGTCTTCCCCCTCCTCCTCCCCCTCCCCCTCCTCTTCCTCCTCCTCTTCCTCCTCTTTTCTCTCTCCTCTTCCTGGCTCTTCCTCCTCCCCCTCCCCTTTTCTCTCTCCCTCCTCTTCCCCCTCCTTCTCTTCCTCTCTATCCCTCTTACCTTAAAGGCATAATTCTTGATGGCCTTGATGACATCACAGAAGAGCACCTTGGAGGTAAAGGTATAGCCATGGTAGATCACTGGCTCCATGTTGGGGCCGTCCCAACAGTCTAGTTCCACGCACCGACAGCCTTTGGACAAGGCCCTGGAGACATTGGAAGGGGAGGATTGGGGACTGTAAGGTCCTGCCTGTGCCTTAGCTGGTCCAGGACTGTGTTCAGGAAGGGTTGCCCCTGGGGAGAGGCCCGGTGGGAGTCTGCGGCCTTCCTGGGGAGAGGCCCGGTGGGAGGCCCTGCTCCCTGCCTCTGCTAGTTAGCTGGGCTCCATGTGGCCTCCCTTGCCCCCCGTCCCCCGGTTCCTACCGGATGTAGGCCTCTGTGCTGCTTGGCCCAGTGATCTGGTCCTCCATCAGGTAGGTGTTATGGGAAGAGGAGATGAGGTAGGAACTAAGCGGCTGGCTCATGTCCTGGTAGACCTTCCGATGGGCCGGGCTGAAGGCACTCCCGTCGGCGGATAACAAGTAGATGAGGAAGCCGTCCTTGGTCATCTGCTTCTGCTCCTTGGCTGGAGGAGGACATGGCCCCGGGCAGCCCGAGAGAGCCATCAGACCGTGCTGGGCCCAGCCTCCTCCAGAACCCAGTCCCGAGGCCCACCCTGCCCTCCCTTCCTGGGGGGTCTTTAAGAAGCCATTTCCTTCTCCATCTCTCCTAGAGGGGAGGGCTCTGGATCACCATGTGGGTGTATTTCTCCCTGGGTTTCTAGAAACCGAGGCAAGCTAAAGGATCTCTGCAAAGTCATGGTGGGCCCCATGTGAGAACAGGGAGCTGGGGCTGGCCCAGGCCCTCGAGTCCTGCCACACTCACCAGCCTCACTGGGCTCGTATCTCTGAATGAGGGCCAGAGCCATCTGGGGACTGGCCTCCTCTTCCTTCTGTTCCTGCTGTAAGAAGGTCACCAACTGGTCCACAGACAGGGTCTCCTGTGAGCCCGAGATGTGCACAAAGAGCCTGTTGATCTCTTCCCGCTGGGTCAGCCTCAGGTAAAATGCCTCGATCTCATCGTCCTCCAAGGATTCCGTATGCGATTTATCGCATTCCTGCAAGGGTCAGGCCTGGCTCAGAATCCCCAGGAGGGGATCACATGACTCAGGAGCCCCATTAGGCCCCCGTGGAGCCTCTTCCCTGCACCTCACCCCGAGCGTGTACTCTGTGGAACAGAGAGGACGCAGCAAGCCGGGGCAGAGGCCAGACCCCCAGGACCCCGGCCCGGGTTGCATGGACTGACTCCTAAGCCCCAGCTTCCCTCCCTCAGCCTAAGTATTACCTGCACCTGAAAACTAAGGGAAGTAATTGCATGGCAATCCAGCCCCGACACAGCATCTCCCCAAGAATTGGAGCTCTGGCCCTTTTGTTTGTATTAGCCTGGTGTTTAGGGACCTGCATTAGGTCTATGGGCTCTCCCCGCCATAATATAAGCTCCCTAAGGGCAAGAGCTGGCTTTATTTGCATTTTTGGTTTCTGTATTCCCAATATCCAGCACATAGTAGGTGCTTTATACACTTCCTGGGATGAATTGCACTTCTAATTGGTTTGGGCTCACTGTGAGGAAAGGAGACCCAGGGCTATGTCTGAGGGTCCACCAGGTCACTCCCATGAGGCCCTGGGACCATCCAGCCAATGGGAAAGTCTCAGGGCCAGATCACAAGCACAGCCATCTCACCTGAAAGATCTTCCTTGCATAGCTGTCATCCATCTGGATGTTTATTTCCTTCAGGAAATTTTTCAGCTCTTTGAAGCTCATCTTGTTGTCTTTGTTCTTATCTGCCTTCCGAAGACACGAGTGAATCCAGCTGTGGGCAGATGTAAGGAAAGTGGGAGAAAGGGCACTAACCTTGGCATTGGTAATTCTGGGCTTGAGGCTCTCAAACTTTGATCCGGCAGGGTTTCTACTGGGCTTGTACCCCAAAGAGATCATAAAAAAGGGAAAGGGACCCACATGTGCACAAATGTTTGCGGCAGCCCTTTTTGGAGTGCCAAGAAACTGGAAGCTATGGGGATGCTCATCAGATGGGGAATGGCTGAATAAATGAGGTGAATGGTATGGATTATTGTTGCTCTATAAGAAATGACCAATAGGATGATTTTAGAGAGGCCTGGAGAAACTGGCATGAACTGATGCTGAGTGAAATGAGCAGACCCAGGAGATCACGGTACACAGCCACAAGAAGATTATACGATGATCAACTGTGATGGATTTGACTCTTTTCATTAAGGAAGTGATTCAAGGCAATTCCAATAGACTTGTGTTGGAAAGCCATCCGCATTCAGAGGGAACTATGGAGACTGAATGTGGATGAGAGTAAAGTATTTTAGCCTCTTTTTGTTGTTGTTTGTTTGTTCTTTTCTCCTTTTCTTTCCTTTCACCTTTTGATCTGATTTCTCTTGTGCAAGCATGGAAATATGACTAGAAGAATTACACGTTTAACTTATATCGGATTGCTTGCTGTCTTTGGGAGAGGGAGGGAGAAAAATTTGGGACACAAGATTTTGCAAAAGTGAAGATTGAAAACTCTTTGCATGGATTTGGAAAGATAAAAAGCTATTTAAAAATCTGGGCTTGATTCCTGGCTCGGCATCTCAGTCCCCAGGTGATGCTGAGAAAGCTCCATGGCTTCTTGGGCCTTAGAGCCTCTTCTGACCCCCAAGAGCCTTTGTAGCTTGATGTCACTGAACTTCTTATCAGCTCTTTTAACTTGCATGTGCCAGAGACCCAAGAAATGTGTATATGTCTGTGTGTCTGTGTGTGTGTGTGTGACAATGCACACGTGAGAGAAAACAAACAGAAACATGAAATGGCAGGGAGGATGAGAGACAGAGAGACAGAGACAGACATAGAGAAACACACACACAGAGATTGCAGTCACTTAATAGGGAGTGGGGCCAGAGAATGACCTTGGAGCACCCTTCAAATGGCCTTTTCCAAAAATGAAAGAGACTCTGCAAGCTGCAAGCCAGTGAGGCTGACTGTGATTCCTGGGAATATTCTAACACTCTAGAAGGGAACATTAAAAAGCTGGCCATCCAACATCAAGATTCCAAAGAGGTAGCATGGCTGCAGCAAGCCCAGGTCTGCCAGGGAAACGAAACTGGAAGATGAAGGGGAAGGCTCTGTTTTAATCTCGATTTTAGCAAAATGTTTCATAGAGTGTCCAATATTTTTCTTGTGGTGACGATAATAGCATTTATTTAGTATCTACTATATGTCTGGCACTGTGCCAAGTGCTTTACAATTACCTTGATCTTCATCACTCCCTAGGAAAGTGCTGTTATCCCCATTTTCACAGTTGGGGAAACTGAGGCAGACAGCAGTTAAGTGACTTGCCAAGGTCACACAACTAACAAATGTCCCAGGTTGGATTTGAACTCATTCTTCCTCACTTGAGGACCAGCACTCTATCCACTGGACCACCTCAATGGCAGCTGTGGACAAGGTGAAGAGTCTCTGCTGATTAGACTCATTATTGCTTTGGTTTCGGCTTGGAAGGAGGTCTCCAATAGAGTGCCCCAGGGATCTGTACTAGGCCCGTGCACTTGTGCATCTTTATCAGTGACCAAGATGAAAGCACAGATGTTTACTCATCAAATTTGCACATGAGACAAAACTAAAAGAGAAAACTACCTCACACTGGATAGAATGAGGATCAAAGAAGTCCTGCCAGCTTAGAGCACTGGGCTCAATCCAATAAGATGAAGCACAATAAGAATGAATGTCAAGTCTTACACATTGGTTCAAATAGTCAATTACATAAGAATGAAGGAAACCTAGGTTTGAAAAAAAAAAACCTGAAAAAAGTCTGAAAAAAGAAAAAAAGATCTAGAGAACTTAGTGGGCTATAAAGCAAACATGAATTGGCAGTGGAATGAGGCAGCTCAGTGGCATCTTGTCGGGGAGGGGGCTTCTAGAAGGCTTCAAATGACATTCTCCGGGCAGTCTGCTCTGGTCTCATCTATCATAGCTAGAGTATGACGTTCGGGTCTAGACAAGGTAAAAAGGGCCACTGTTAAGGAGGTGAAGTCAAGAGGAGAGTGACCAGGAGTAGGGAGGGCTCGGGGCTGATATTATGTAAGAAGCGGTTGAGGAAACTGGATAGATAAGACCCACCCTGGGTCCAAGTCTTTTAAGTCAATAGCCTCTTCCCATTTTGGCGCCTAGGGACAGAACCAGGAAAAATGTCTGGCAAGATTTCCTAACAATGAGAATTCTCCCCATTTGGAATTGGCTGCCCTAAGGAAATGATGGGAGCCTCTCCTTGAAGATCTCAAAGCAAAGGCTGCAGATCAGAGAGCAGCTGGATAGCCTGCTTGTCACTATGTGACTGTGGGCGTCCACGGTGGGGTACCGCTTGGACTAGATGTTGATATGCCTCTGAACAAGGATATGCTATAACCCCTCACTCATGTCAGCTCTGAGGTCCACTTTCTCCCAATCAGCTTCCCAAACTGTATCTGTACAGCTGGCTAGAACCTAACTCTCCTGACTTCACTGCACAACTGGGCTGTCAAAGAGGGCTTTCTGGGCCTTTGGGATCCTATTTGTAGATCAAGCTCTGCTGGGGAACGGCCCCTTCTGCTCAGCTGGACCTGGATGGGCTGATGTGGGGACCCTGGCCCCTGAGCCCATGCTGCAGGCCCAGCTTGCCCTCAGTAGCTGTTGCTTGTGTTCATAGAGCCCAATGTGGGGTGGGGCACTTTTATGCACTGCCAGGCCCTTTGCGTGTCCCTCCTTTCACAGAGCTTCTCTCTCATCCTGGCTCTTGTAGTCGGCCTAGGGCTTTTCCAGGGGGAACAAGAAGTTGGCTGCAAAGGTCCATGAGAGTTCTGGGGGGGGGAGCAGGGAGAACCACCCAGGTCTTTAATTCTTCAGGATTCCAGTTTAGTGGTTCTGTTATGCATGAACCTTGCTTATTCCTTTGCCATTTCTAGGCCCAGCTCCTCACGGTGTCCCTGGGGACCTCCCTGTCAATGAGGTTTTGCTTCTCAGTGTGGGAAGGCCCTTCCCCAGTAATGGGCAGGGTGAGGAGGACAGGAGAAGCCCCCTGATAGCTGAGGTGTCCCTGGCCCTTCTCTCAGTCCACCCCCCCCCCCCATTCCCAGAGGCCCCGAGCCAAAAGGATACTGCTGGAGTATCTGCTTCTGGTTCATGGCGCCTGCGTGCACAATGATCTTGCGGAGCCCCTCCACCCAGTGCTGGGCTTCCGTCTCTGAATCTGCAATGAGGTCCAGGTTACTCCTCTGATCCTTGAAGATGATGGAGAAGCATCGGGGTTCAGGAGCATCCCGGGCAAACTTCTCCATGCCCTCAGTCTGGTGGCCCTGCCTCACCTCCTGGATGTCTTCGATGGAAACTGGGAGACCAGAGGAGGAAAGAAAGTTGGAAAACCTGCTCCCCCCACAATGCTCAGAGCTTTTGTTTCCCAGGGCTTTTGCCCGGTCATCATCTCACTGGCTTATCCATAATATTGCCAACCTTGACCTGCCCCACAAAGGAGGGAAGCACTTACTATCTACCAGACCCTCTGCTAAGTGCTTTCCAAAAAGGATTTTTTTTGATCTTCAAACATTTTATAGTTGGGGAAACTGAGTCAAACACTGCTGAATCTCATTGCTAGTAAGCATCTGAGGCTGGATTTGGACTCAGATCCTCTTAATTCAGGTCCAGCAATATCCACTGAGCTGCCCTTGTTTGAACCCAGAGTTCCTCAGCTGTGATTTCATTTGACTCTGGAACTCAGGCAGGCAGCCCTGACTGGGATCCCAATGCCAGCACTCAAAGGCACCTTAGGGGGCAACTAGCGAGAGCCCTTTCGCTAGGAGATGAGGAAATAAGAGGGCCGGGGAAGGAAGGGTCTTTTACAGATGAGGGAAAAGGTTGAGGCATTTATCCAATGACTTAGAGGTAAAGCAGGACTGGAACCCTGCTCTTACTGTTCTTGGGAAGAGGGGACCAAGGAAACGGAGAAGGGCAGCTGATCATCATGAGTCTCAGACAGAGCCAACCCCCACCACGGTTGACCCTTTTTTTTCCCACCTTGCTCTTGATGGTCAGAGGGCTCAATAATCCAGCACTTGGCTGGCTGGCCCAAAAATCAGGGCCGAAGGCTGCCTGGGAGGCTGTACCAGGCCAGCTTTCCCAGGTTCTGGGTGAGGAAGAGAGGAGGCAGGAGCGGGATAAAGGGGAAACAGATGTCTCCTCCACACAAAGTGCCCTCTGTTTGCCCAGAGGCTGCTCCCATCGGCCCATCAATAGATACTGAGATGTGGCTGACCTTGTAACAAAGGGGAGGGGCTGCACTGGCCCCCAGACATCTGCCCCATAACCCCCTGCCCTATGAGGGGGTGGGGAAGGCTGGATGGGAAACACAAAGAAGGGAGTGGACTCAACAGTCAAAACCCTGACCTGAACTTCACTGAGAACTCCCACATTGAAGTAGCAAAGAGATGCAAAAGATACATTGTATCCATGCTTTGTGCCACTGTGTATCTAAGGGGAGTCAGTAGGCTCTACATTATATCCATGCTTTGTGCCACTGTGTATCTAAGGGGAGTCAGTAGGCCCTACATTGTATCCATGCTTTGTGCAACTATGTATCTAAGGGGAGTCAGTAGGCTCTACATTGTATCCATACTTTGTGCAACTATGTATCTATGGGGAGTCAGTGGGCCCCACCTGAAAGCCCAGTGGAAGGAAGCCTGGGAACCACATGGTTTGGACAGAGAGGAGACAGCCTCAGTTTCTCCTTCTACAAAGGGGATAATTATCCCAGGCCCAAGAAAAGAGGGCTTAGTTAGGAGGACAGAGATTCATAGACTGCCCAATGACACCTCAGGGGCCACTTTCAGAAACACTTTTCAGTCCATCCTGCACTTGGGAAGGCTGTTAAACATAAGGCCTCATATCCATCCCTATTCAAATCCATCTCATTCAGTTTAGTTCAAAGCTCTCCCCTCTCTGGGTCACTTTGAACCCTGACACCCTTTTCCCCCCTCCCCCCCACCCTGTGTGCTGGCTAGTCCTCCCAGCGTGTCACACCCTGCAAAGTGTGGAAGCGGGTCACCAGCACTGATCCAAGTCAGTGATTTAAATGGCAAACAGCACAAGGCTGAGCCCGGCGGCCTTGGGCCCCTCCACTCTCCAGGTGAGCAGCCAAGGACCGGTCATTGAGCCAGCTTTGAATAGATCTGTTTGTACCCCCTCGAGGGCCCCCTGCCCTCCTGGCCACAAGAACAGTGGGAGAGGCTTTGCTATAACACAGGTAAACGGCTCTGCCCCCAGCCCTTCCTTTTCCAGCAGTCCAGTGCTCCCCCAACTAAAGAAAGGGATTGGGGGCTGCCTCAGGTGATTGTGGCTTCCTTTTCTGAACAGTCACAAGCCACCTTTTTAAGGCCTCTGGCTAGAATGTCTTAGCAGCCAGTGGCCAACTCAGCCCAACTTCCTTTTTTGGCTTAGAATACAGACACTTTCCTTCTCCAGCCCTGTGACATTCATCAGAAGTCACCAGTGGGTCTTCCACCTCCACATCTAACAAATGTCCCCTAACTAGACCCATTTCCTAGATGGATGTCACTTAGAGGGGCCCAGCTGTGGCCCTATACTGCTCTGATTCATGGGAGCATGTAAAAAGATCGAGATACCGTGAAGCACTGATCGCAGAGCTTGTACACAGTAGGTGCTTAATGAACACCTATCTCCTTGCACTTTGTCTCTGGGCCCTGAGCAGACTGCAGGGAGTCCACTGTGGTCACTGGGGGGCCTCCTATTCCCCTTGCTTTTCCACCTCCGAGGGGGGCAGCTTGTGTTTCAACCAGGCTCTTACAGGGGCTGCAGTGCTGCTTGGAAGTGACAATGGAGAGGACACCTAAGAGGCGATTTCCTTGGCTAGGATCCACTCACTGGACCTCCCAATGCTCCATTATTTTTTCCTGAGGCTGGGGTTAAGTGACTTGCCCAGGGTCACACAGCTAGGAAGTGTCTTAGATCACATTTGAACTCGGGTCCTCCTGACTTCAAGGCTGGTGCTCTATCCACTGCGCCACCTAGCTGCCCCAATGTTCCACTTTCTGAAGGCTGAAACAGAGTGGGTCCCACCTGCAAGGCTCATGTGCCAGAACAGGGGACAGAGTCAGCACGGATAGCAGATCTCACAGGCTTTAAAACCGTAGAAATCACCTAGTCCAACAGCTACATTTATTGGAGGTTATTTGGTGACATTGTTTACTCCATCTGGAACTCAGTTTACCTATGACTGGCATGGGAAGGGCTCATGAATTTTATGGAGGTAAAGAAACTTACTAACAGTTTATAAATGAGGATGAAGATTTGAACTCAGGACCTGGCCCCTAATCTGAGACTGAATGAGCTGTTCTGGGAGTAGGGACATGCCCAAGATGCCTGTTCTATGCCCCCAGTGCCAGAGCCCAAGGCTTAGCACTTAGATTTCCCAGGGAGGAAGAACTGGCTTTGTCCAGTTGACAGCCCCTCTCTGTGTTTCCTCCCCATTCCCACCAGCATAGAGGACATCCAGAGGCCCCTGTTTTCTCAGCCAATGTGATAAGGCCTTCCTTTGTCTCTGGAAACTAAAAGGCAAAGTCTGGAGGGGAAACGGGAGAGGTGATAAATGAAGGGGCTCCCTCTAATCTCCCCCTTTCCCTATCACTGAACCAGGAACTCTCAGACCAACAAGTCTGCCAGCTCTCTGGCCAAGGAGGGATTCTTGCCCCTCCCCAGATGGGTATCCTATAGTTTGGCCAGGGTGAACAATGCACCCGTGGGCACTCATTGAGAGGGGAAGGGCACCCAGGAAGAATGGGACATGAATCTGGGTGGGTGAGGATTTACCCCCCCTCCCCCCCTTCCCCCTCCCTCCTTCCTCTCACAGGAGGGACCCATTATTGTTGAGAGTAGATCTGAAGAGCCTTCCCACTTACAGCTTCCCCATCATGAGTCTCAGTTTCCTTATTTGTAGAATTGAACTAAAAAGAATGACCCCTTGTGGAGGGGAGGGAGGGACGGAGTCAAACTGAGCAAGCATAAAGGACCATTCCCTGGCAGCCCCAGCATGAGACAGACTTTTCTGTCCAAAATGGGTTCATTCTTCCAAGTCAGCTCTCCTCCCCAGAAATAAAAATGACTGTTGACATGTCCAGGCTGCTTTCCCAACAGTATCCAGCCAAGCAAGGAGCTTGGGCCATTTGCATCACTATTTTTTTCTCTTTTTCCAAAGGCTTTAACACATGGCTTGGCACACAGCAAGCACTTAATAAATGCTTGTTAACCAACTTGCAGAAGAGGGTTATGTACAAATATGTCTGTGAGCAGCTAGGTGGCACAGTGGATAGAGCACCTGGCCCGGAATTGGGAGGACCCCTTCAAATCTAGTTGGGTGACTAAGCGAGTCACTTCACCCTATTCGCCTCAGTTTTTTCATCTGTAAAATGAGCTGGAAAAGGAAACTACTCCAAGATCTCTGCCAAGGAAACCCCAAATGGGGTCATGCAGGGTCAAAAAAGACTAAAACAACTTAACGACCACCGTATATAAGTTATCATATGTAAACTGCTATATGAATACTACTGTCATATATGAATGCATGGTGGTGGTGGTTGTCCTCCATTGTCTCTCTCTTTATGAGGCTGGGGTTAAGCGACTTGCCCAGGGTCACACAGCTAAGAAGTGTTAAGTGTCTGAGACCAGATTTGAACTCGGGTCCTCCTGAATTCAGGGCTGGTGCTCTATCCACTGCACCACCTAGCTGCCCCTGTCCTCCATTCTCAAAGAGCACCAAAATGACATCCCTATATTAGAGTCGAGTTACAATGTGTCCAGCTGTGACTGATCAGACCAGTATGGGCTCAGAAGGCCCTGCCCCGATTGGGCACAAATAGTGTCTATAAACATTTGGCTGGATTGCCTAAATTTGTACATCTATCTTTTCTTCTGAGCTACTTCCATTCTGCTTTGCTCAGAGCACAGCAGCTTCTCTGATAAGGGCACTGCATGCTAAGTGGTCCTGTGTCTCCCATGTCATACAATCAATGAGCCCTTGAGTATCCTTGTACCGCTTTTTCTGACCACCTTGTGAGCTCTTGTCCTGGGCAAATTTTCCACAAAAGTCTTTTTTTGGCAAGCCTGTGTTTGGTATTCAAACAATGTGGCCAGCCCAGCTGAGCTGAGCTTTCTGCAGTAGAGTCGGAATGCTTGGAATCTGACAAAAGACCTCCCTGTCTGGTATCTTATCCTCTCAGGTGGTCTTCGAAATCTTCCCAAGACAATTCAAATGGAAACAACTTGGTTTCATGGCACGGAGCTGGTATAATGTCCAGGTTTCCCAGTCATATGCTGATGAGGTCAGAACAACAGGTCCACAGAGCCACAGTCTAATATCTCTCCTTTCCCACACTTTCCTTCAGAGCCTCCCAAACCTTGAGCCAGCTCTGGCAATGTGTGTGTAATCTCATTGTCAGCATGGACATCCCTGGAAAGCAGACAGCCAAGGAAAGAGAATTTCTCCACAGCATTCAAAACTTCTCCATTTGTAGTAGCTGATGACGCCTTATAAGGATGATGTGGTACTGACTGCCGGAAGACCTGTGCTTTCTTAGTATTAATTGTTAGCCCAAAATTAGCACAAGAGCAGAGAACTAATCTGAGAACTTATCTCAGCTTTGGAGGCTGCATTGTGTCATCAGCAAACAAAATAAATCACGTACAACACTGCCTGCGCTTTAGTTTTGGCAACTGACTGATGCCATATTCATGCTCCTTGAAGGCTTTTGACAATATAGCTAAAATCATCATGCTAAAAATCATGGGAATAAACACACCACCTTGTTTCTCTCCATCGGTGATTGGACAGCACGAGAACATCATTCATTGTCCAGAACCAGGACAAGCATGCCATTACGAAATTGATGTATACAGTGATGAGCTTTTCTGGGCAACCAAATTTAGACATTATTTTCCATAAGGCTTCATGACTGACAGTATCAAAGGCCTTGGTCAGATTTACAAATGTTGACTACAGACCCTGGAGTTATTGGGCAGCAAACACCATATTGACTGTACCACGGTCCCTCCTGAAACCACATTGGCTCTCAGATAGATGAACTTTTTCTAGGTGTAGGGTAAGCCTGGTAAGGAGAACTCTGGTAAGAATCTTGTCAGTAATGACTAAGAGAGACCTCCTCCTGTGTGTGTGTGTGTGTGTGTGTGTGTGTGTGTGTGTGTGTGTGTGTGTGTGGTTTTTTTTTTTTTTTTTTTTTTTTTTTTTTTTTGAGGCTAGGGTTATGTGACTTGCCCAGGGTCACACAGCTAGGAAGTGTTAAGTGTCTGAGACCAGATTTGAACTCGGTCCTCCTGACTCCAGGGCTGGTGCTCTATCCACTGCACCACCTAGCTGCCCCCTCTCCTCCTGTGTTTTTCACAAGAAAACTTATTCCTTTTACCTTTATAGAAATGCACAATGGAGACATCCTTGAACTTCTGGAGCATAATCTGATCTTACCATGTAATCTGGAAAATTTTAGTCACCTTTTGTATGAACAATGGACTCTCTACTTTGTAAATCTTAGCTGAAAAAAGAATCAATACCAGGTTTTCTGTTGCCTGGTCTAATGGTCTTCAAAAACCTCTTCTTTAATTGGAATCAGCTAGGGAGTGTCTGATATCAACTTGAGGTAAATGGTCAGTGCTCCAGAATTGATTGATTATGGTCTGTTGAGAGCACACTGGAAGTGTCCAACTCATCTCTGTCCTTTATCACTACTCAGTGTGACATAATCAGCACTGAGTAGTTGAGACGCACCGGAGAGTGCATTTTGGAATGTAATTATCAGCATAAAACTGAATTTTATTTGCCTTCTTGCTGAGCCACGAATCTTGTATTTCTCTAAGCTTCACTTATACTTTACTTCTGATGGAATTAAAAGCTGCTTTCTTAGAAATGGGTGAACTATCCTGTGGAATCCTGATTTTTCATTTAGCAGCTGCTAAATTTCCCTATCATTTTCATCAAACCGGTCTTAATGTTTGCCAGTGTTCTGATCGGATGAGCAAATGTAGTGCTATATACCAAATCTTTGAAATCTTCCCACTCCTTTTCTGTCCCACTGTTGCCAACTGTGTGTTCTTTCAATTGACCTTTCAAATTAGCAATGAACTGTTATCTCTGAGAAGCATTTGGATCTGTTGACATTCTTTCTTCTGATAGTCTTTTTGCTGCTTTTGTTGAATGTGAATATTCAGCTTGGAGAGGATAAGTCTGTGATCAGTCCAGCACTCTGTACCACACATTGCCTTTGGCATGCTCAAATCTTTCTGTCTCTTCTCCTTACAATCTCATGATCTATTAACTGCCAATATTTGATGCACAGATTTATCCATGAAGTTTAGGTAAATGGAAGACGGGGTTTGTGATGAAAAGATCATGAGATCCACAAGTCTTCAGTACTAAGTGACCACTGCTATTGCTGTTTCTAACTCCAGTCCTTTCCACGGACTCCCTGCTGTATCTGGTGGTCTGAGCCTACTCTAGCATTAAAATCACCCAGAACCATCAACTTGTCCTCTTTTGGAACATTAATGATAAGGGTCTTCTTAAATTTTGCTTTGACCTTATCAGGTTCGTCACAGTGGAAGCATGGGTACTGATGGTAGTGGTATGGTAATCAATCACACTGTTATGAGCTTGTCATTCACTCCTTTGAGTAGGTATATAAGCTTATTGATTAGATTTTCTGTGCTACTTTGGGATGTGGTCCCCCCTCTTTAGGGAAGGAACTTGGGGTAGAGGGGAGAGGATGCCAGCACCCAAACTCAGTGACTCTGCTGGCAAACTCAAGCAGGGTGAGCTTTTGGCTACAGCTGAGCCCCAGACTTGAAGGGTGGCTTTGTGTCACTAGAGAGGTCAGACCCAGGAAAGTCAGAGACCCAAGCTGGAGTCCTTGCTGTTTGGCCTTTGGAAAAGTCATTGCCTGTCTTAAGACTCAGTTTCCTCATCTGTGGGGGATAATAACAACTCTGCTACCAAACTCCCAGGACTGTTATATAGATCAGAAAAGACCATATACAGAAATATGACCCCTTCTTGGTGCCTTCCATGCTAGGTTACTCCCTTGCCATCAATTGACAAACTCCCCAAGGGAAGGGACTGATCTCTGAAATACCCAGAGCTGAGCAAGTCTAGGGCTTTGCACCTTGTAGATATTATTCAATCATCATTGGGGGAATGAGTGAATGAACTGAAGGAGGGCAAGACACTTTTCTGGACTTCAGTTTCCTCATCTGTAAAAGAAGGGGAGGATGGGATAGGCTCTGAGGTCTCTCTCAGTTCTGGGTTAAGGACCCTAAAATCATTGAGGTCTCCCAGTTCTAGGTTAAGGATCCCACAACCACTGAGGTCTCTTCCAATTGAGTTGAGGACCCCATGATCACTGACTTTTAGCCTTGCAGGAGCCCTTCCCTGACCCAGCAAACAACAGAAAACAGGCAGATGTGCATGGTAGATGTGAATGTCCCAGGAGTGGACTCATCACCCACACCCATAAGATTCCTTTCATTTTCAAACATTTGTCTGTCTTAGATGTGAGGCATTTAACTTGAAAAGGCTATAAACAAGGGAGCTCTCAAGGACCGGGGGGCCACCCCCTACTTCTGATTTTTTTCTGCCATTCTTATGCCCCTCACGGTGACTTGGGGCTCAGGGAGGCAGCCCTGCCTAGTCCAATCCAGCCTCTCTTTTCCCTTCCTTTGCCTAATTCCTGACTGTGAGAGCTCCCAGTTTTGGCAAAGGCCCAATTGCATCCAGACCTGGGAACTGAAACCGATTTCTCTGATCAAGTCACCAAGACACTTTCTGTTCTCCTCTCTTCATAGTCCTATAATGGGAGCCTTAAACTGGCAGGGGAGGGGGCAGATCTGGGGATGGGGAAGTGAAAGCAGGAGAACCCCAGGACAACTTGGCAAGATAAGCAACAGGCCTGCCAGGGCAATCTTTAGTGATGGTGTCTCTGTGGCTGTCCCAGAAATCAGACTGTTTAGGGTGGGGTGAGGATCGGGGACAGGGACTGAATGAAGCAGGGCCTGCTCCCAGAGAGCTCAGCTGCCAGCATTGGTTGGCTCTCCACCCGTGCACCTTTATGGGCAGAAAGCCAGCCAGCTTTTCCTTCCCCTCCTGTGTCCATATCTGCCTGGGTCCATGTTCTGGGGGGAGCACAGACAGCACTCTGGATCTGCTCTCACCCCAAATCCCACCTCCTGACTTGATCCTAGGGATGGCAGTTCACCCTGATCTCACACTCTTTTTTGGGCTGATGATGGGATTTTCCTCTAGCTGTGTCCTTTTGGCCAAGTTGACATGGGCAGCAAGCCAAGGGCCCGGCCTCAGGGCCCCACATTCTGTGGCCCCAGGGTCTATAGTCTGTGACTCATCACTCCACCTACTTTTGGTTGCCCTGTTGACCTCTGCCTCTCTCCTGGCACACAGGGTGGGTCCCGTTTGGGCAGGGCTACTCAGGGATGGCAGCCAGTCCAAGAACTAAGTCTTCTCCACCCTGACAGCCAAGCCCAGCAGGGAGGAGGAGGCAAAGGTCTCTAAGGCTTTGGGACCTCCTGTGAATTAAGAATTCAGAGGACCCTGAATCCCAGATCTGCGGCTCTGACCTAGACCTTCCCTGGATCTTGGGTTCTTATGTGAAAACTGAGGAAAAAGGTCTCTATGACTCTACAGCCTCTCTCAGCTGACTCTACAATCCTGTCACCTTTCAGTGTCTTTGTTTCCATATCTGTAAGATACAGTGGATTGCTGCCACCCCCACATCCACTCCCACTCTCAGCCTCAGTTTCCATATCTAGAGAAATGGGAGCCATGGCCTCCCCAAGCCTGTTCTGATCTAGCCCTCGAGTCCCATGTTCCTGAGGCACTCATTTGACAAAGGGCTCCTCTGCAGGCGGATGCTGGATACCACTCTTAGGGTCCTTTCAGGTAGCTCCAAGTTCCCTTTAACTAGACTTCCATTCAGGCCAATCTCTTTCCATCGAATGCTCTGCTGAAATCCCCCATCCAGTCCCCTGGCAGAAAGGGACCGTCTCCCCAAAAAGAAAGGAGATGCATCTGGCTCAGCTGTTCTTGCTCAATCAGCAAGCATTTGCCAAGGGCTGGTCGTGGACCAGGCAGGGGGGATCTAAAGGAGAAGGGCCTGCCCTGGAACAGCTCAGGATTTAACGGGGATACAACATCAACAACTCAGAACATCCGAAATGAATGCAGAAGAGGAGGAAAGAAGGCTCCAGCTGCTGGGACAGGAGCAGAGCCTTGTGGTAGCCAGACCCGACCTGGTGCCAAGTGAACACAGCTCTCCTAGGGCCATCCCTTCAATAAAAGTCTTGAAATAGGCTAGAAAGCCAAGTGATACTCGCTGGTCTGTGCTGGGGAGACTCTACCCCCCCTTTCCTCCTTTTTGGTCCCTTTCCTATCAACTACATCTCTAGCTGAGGACAGAAGCCCACTTGGCTCATTGCCCAGGAGTTGTCTTCACCTATCCTAGTGCTCAGTCCGAGCCTCTCCCATGGCACAGATTCCACAGGCAGCCTGACAGATCCCCCAAGATGGGCAAGCGGGGTCGGGCCAGGAGAATCCCCGAGAGAAAACCTGCTCTTGACCCTGGTCAACCAAGCCCTGCCCTGCCCAGCCCAGCCCTGCCCTGCCCAGTGTAGCCCAATTGAGCCAAACCCCACTCACAGAGCTGGGACTCTGGAGAGCGCATCATTTTCTTGGACTCCTGCCAGATGGTCTTGCAGTCTTCCTGGAGTTTGTAGAATCTGTCTTTCCGCCATGAGCTGGACTTGACTTTCTGGAGCTGGGAGCCTTTCAGTAGGAATTTCAAGTCCCCATCATCCTGTAGGCCTGAGGAGGAGGAGGAAGGGGAGGAAGAAGAGGGAGAGGACGACAGGGTTAGAGCACAGTCCCCTCTGCCTGGATGTCACCACCCCACCTCAGCCCCTCTGCCGGCGCTCACTGCCCGAGTCCTGCACCCCCCAGCCCAAAGCTGCCAGCTGGATCTCCAAGTTCTTGGGCTGCCCCAGCTGCCGCTCCACTCTCCGGAGCATTATCCAGAGTGGCTCTCCGTGGCAATTCCACTATTCTTCCTGGATACTCTTGGTCCCTCCCGGCTTCACCTGCTCTCTCTCCTTGGGGCTTTTGTGAATCCACAGAGACTTCTCTGCAGCTCTGTGGAACAATGGCCATCCTGTAGCTGATTTCCAGCCCTCTCCCCCCCCGCCCCCGGAAAGGGAGCTGCCAGGAGTCACCGGGGTGCTCAGGGGCAGATCTCAAGGCAGGGCTTGATTCTGCAGGAGACTGCTGGGCTCCCTAGCTGTCCTGGGACCCTGCCTCCCCTACATGCACATGCTGCCACCTCCTCCAGCTCTGCTCCTGGCTCCCTTTTCCCAAATAGATTTCCGTGTGGCTTTGAGAGCCTCCAACTCAGAGGTCCTGTCAAGCAGCTCACACTTGGCACGTTCAAAGCCCACTCCCATGATTCCCTGCTAGGCTGCTCCTTCTCCAGGCACTTCTGTCCCTCTCCACATGTGTGCAGGGGGCACATTCAGAGCTGGACAAGCCAGGCCCTTGCCCTGACAGGACTGGTCAGGTGGGGAGCCAGCACACACATGTCCACACACACACATAAGCACACACATGCACAAGCTCACACATGCAATTCTAACACAGGATCCTGTTAGGTGCAGGAAGCCACAGAGCACTTTGTATGTCTGACAGGGAAGATTTGTTCCCCACCAGGGAGAGATATTGGGCAAGGCCGTGGGCTGCCTGAGCTGAACTTTAAAGGATGAGTAGGGATTTACCAGGGGAAGAAGAAGAAAGATATTATTCCAACACAACAAAGAGATGGAGCTAGGAAAGGATGGAGAATGTCCCCAGACTGGTGTATCACAGAGTTTGGCTGGAGTGTGGGGTACATGGGGAGGAATAATGTCAAATAAGGTTGGAATGGAGGCTGTCATGGACAAGGAAAGCTGAGCAAAGAAATCGCTTCAGAAGCACTAGGGAGCCACTTGGGACTTTAGAGCAGGGGAATGAATGAGGTTTCTTCCCAGAGAGGATTTCTGATTATACTATGAAGGAAAGAGCTGTGATGGAGTACTCCAAGGAGGAGGACCTGAACCAGTGTGAACATGAAGCCCGGTCTCAGGTACTTGGCAAACACCCCCCTCCCCCATGAACATCTACCAACACAAAGCAGAGGATTGTGTACGTAACTGTGACTAGTACACACAAACATTACATTAGATTGTACATTAGATAAATTTAGATTCTGAATTAAGATGTAATGTGTCCATTGAAAAAAACATCAAATTCAGTGTTGTACGCCCCACAGTCCCCATGACACCCTGCCCAGCCAGCAAGCCCTCTCTGAACTGCCAGACACTCTCTTCTGTAGTTTTTAAATCATCCTTGATATTCTTTTCTACCTTTTCCTTTTTACCACTCCTCCTCCACCCTAACTCCCATTTCCCTCCCTTGTAATAAATAAAAATATATTTTTAATGGTAACAATAAAAATAAATAAATAAAAGCCCTCCCTTACACAAACATAGTTAAGAGAAGGCATGTATGCCTTATTCTGTAGAGGCCGCAGATACTGGGCAACTCTGAGAGAAGTATACCTGAAGCAAAGATACTTAACAGCAGAGTGATGGGTGAGGGTTCTCTAGTTCACAAGTACTAAGTATATATCCCCAGAAAGGAATCCCCTCCCTGAAAACGCTCCCAAATGGCCATCCGGCTTCCATGTGATGACGTCCAACGGTAGGAAGGGGACGCCCGCATCTCCCTACAGAAGCACAAAGCAGCAGCTGTGGATTCGCAGCTCCCAGCCTCGCCCCCTCTGCCCACTGCCCAAAGCAGGGGTCCCCTCCACTGAAGCTAGGGCCCTTGCTCACTCCCTCATGCAAGAGCAAGAAAGCCAAGGGCACCTGGGAGATGACCCCCTGCCCAGGAGCCTCTGCACTCCTCAGAACCAGCTCTTCTGCCTTCTGGGAAGGGGCCATGAGAACGGTGCCTCTGTGGGATGGGGAGAGTCCATGGGCTACTGCTGAACCAGCAGGGGGGGGTTCCATTTGGTTTGGCAAGGATATGAAGTCCCCAACAGAAGAGCTTGTGAGTCACTGAGAAGAACCCAGGTGTCAATAGGACCAGGATTCATGGGGATCTGTAATGGAGCATTCAACTCCTCCAAGGGAGATGGACACCAGCTGGAAGGGTCATAGCGGACAGAGCACCGAGCCTGGAGTCAGGAAGCCTCATCCTCCTGAGTTCAAATCCAGCCTCAGATACTGCTTAGCTGGGTGACCCTGGACAAATCATTTACTCTACTTGCCTCAGTTTCCTCATCTGTCAAATGGCCTAGGGAAGGAAATGGCCAACCTCTCCAAGAAAACCCTCAAAAAGGGATCACAAAGAGTTGGGCAAGATTAAAAACGAATGACCAAACAACAACACTGGTGTCTCGGGTGAGCCAACGGATGCATATGTTTGGGAAGGTGGGAAAAAGAAGAAATGATTGTATTTTTCTTTTAAAAAAGAAAAGAAAAACAAAGTGTTTCCTTCCATCAGGGAGCTCATCCTTCCAGAAGGGTGAGAGAGGCAGGGAGGTCAAGGGGAAGCTCCGGAGTCACTACCAGGATGTCCTTGCGCCATCACCTCAGTGCTCTGCACCCTCAGTTTGCTTTGCATGTAAAAAGAAATGGGTTGGACTGGATGGTCCAGAGGTTCCTTGCTGCTGTGACTGCACATGACAACAGAGAGGCGGGCCCCGCGCCAGGCCACTTGGGTATGGGCCCGGAAGTAGGGGGCACATCCCTCTGCTGGGCAGGAAGGAGCCCTTTCGAGAAGAAATAGCTCCAATCTCTGCCAAGCAGCTGCTGTTATCTCCTGAACCTTTCCTTCCTCCAGGGAAGGGTTGGAGCCCATTCCCTTCCCTTCCCTTTGGGGACAGATAAGAGGCAGAGGACCCTGGCGCCCGGGCCCCAGCCAGGAGCCAGAGAGACCGTCCCATTCTCGCCATCACAAACAAGCCCAACTCCCCAGGGGCCTTGGAGCCAGCTCCTGCTCCTCGGGGAGCCCCTGCTCTGGGATGCCAGTTAAAGGGTTGGGGCTGCCAGGGAAGCCCGGACTCCTCCGGCCTGGGCCAGAATCACGGGGAGCTGGAGGCCCTCGGAACTGTCCAGTTCAAACTGTGGCTGAAAAAGAATTCTCACTCTCTCCTCCCAGAAAACTAGTCATTCATCCTCCATGATGGAGGAGGAGGAGGGGGAAGAGCCCACCCCTTCTCAGCTAGCTTGAGAGGCACTCATCTCTCTGGCCTCCATTTCCTGGTCTGTAAAATCGGGCCTCGCATCTAGGGGACCTTCCTGCCCTACATCCTGAGCCAGCCACAACCTGCCTCTCTGCACTTTCCCTCCCCCAGCTCTGGCCTTGGTTCTTCCCTCTGGGGCATCTGTCTCCTACAAGTCAGTCTAGTGTGTCCGAATCAAGGGTATGCTTGTAAGCATTTAATAATCTGCTCTCCAAACAAATGCAACTTTTAATAATCAGCTCCCCAATCAAATGCGTTCAGGATACACAGGTTCAATCAGCATTCTTAATGCTGCATCATAGTTTGGAGTCTGGACATCAGTGTGACAATAAACCCCGCTCCGATTTCTAGGTGCGAATGCTCACCCTGAAGATCCAAACAGCTGGGGCTGGCCCCAGCCATCGTCTGCCCCAGTCTCCTCTTTCTAACCCATTCCCAGTTCCACAAGCAGCCTTTATGGGAGGAGTGCTAGGGCAGAGAGGATCTTGGGACTTCCCAGCCTTGAACTCCATTGGAGTCCGTTCCCTGGAGCCGTCTGGGAGAGGGCAGCCTTCAATCTTTCCGGCTTTGGCGGGGCCTGGCTGCACCCTAGGTCTGCCCAGTACCCAGGCTGTTGGATCTACCCAATGGGGAAGGAGTTTGGTCTCAAAGAATCCCCCAAAAAAGTCTCTTAAGCTTCACAAAGCTGCTGCCAAGCACCAGACAGGAGGGGAGCGCGGAGGAGCGGAGACTCCCAGAAGCCAACAGGAAATGCCAGCCTTCACCAAGCACGCCCGGGAGCAGAGGACAGGCCCGGGAGCAGAGGGCAGACCAGGATTCCTCTCCCCTTTTCTCTCCTTCCACCTCTGCCCTCCCTGTGTTCACAGCTGCCAGCTCTCTGCCCAGCTGCCACCCAAGGGCCGCTGGAGCCTGAGCATGGCTGACATCATTCAGGTGCACTGGGACAAGCCCCCTACCGCTGGGAAATTCCCCTTCCTCCCCCACCTCCCATTGGCTTACAGCCACCCAACTAATCTGCTCCAGAGAGATAAAGGGAGCCACAGACAGCAGAGGTGGGAGAGCATCAGTCCACACAGCAGTCTGCCCTCTTCATCCAGCGAGCCACGGAGCCCTCGCTAGGCACTGGCACCAGGACTTCCCTCCCCCTCCCCAGACTGGAGAAGGGGAAGGAACATTGCACAAACAAAAGCCCTTCCTGCCACCCCCACTCCCGGCTCTGGTCACTGCCCAGGGGGAGGCCATGAGGAGGGGAGGGGGTGGGGCAAAGGGAGAGATAGTGCCCTGCTTCCAGGCTCAGTGCTTCCACTCCACTAAGTCACCTGTGGCAATTGAGAACCTCTCAGAGTCTCAGTTTCTCCATTATTCCCACTGAGAGCTGGAGTCCGGGAGCCGAACCCCAGAGGTCCATAAGTCCCGCCGAAATTCTCAAGTTGTTCCCACTATGTCTCTTCCCTCCTGGACCCCCTCCTCATCCCCTCCCCCAAGAGGGGGATTGCTGGGAGAGAGGATAAGGAATATCACTTATTACTGACTAATCAACTGGTGAAAAGCTACTTCCTGGACCCACACAGGGATCTGCAATGGGTGGAGGCAGTGTTGCTCAGTGGAAAGAGCTCTGGATTTGGGGTCGGGACTACCATTGACTCCATGGGTCACTCTAGCCTCTGTGGGCCTCAGGGTCCCCCGCTGGAAAATAAGTGGGTTGCACTGGAGAATAATACAACGGCTGGCATTTATAGAGTGGCTGGGGCAGCGTGGGTGGCTAAGTGGGAGTGCCTGCTCTCCCTGTGGCTCCTCGGGAAGCCCCTCAGAAGAGGACCCGGCCTTCCTGCCAAGGCCTGATAGTGACTGTACCTCCTCCTATGGCTAACCTTGCTAACTCGGGCCAGCCTCCTTCCCCCATCCTGGGCTACGAGGGAAGGATGCTCCCTCCCTGCTGGGTGAAGGCCAGCCTTGAGCATCCTGCCCCCTCCCCCCCAGGGAGAGCCAGATCTCAACCCCAGGGCCCGAGTCTCCAAACCTGGCCCAGGCCTCTCCCTCTCCGCTAATCTTGGTAAGGGAGAGCTTGGCAAAGCCAGAGGCCCTCCATGTGGCCCACCTGCGGTGCGTGGGCGGGACCGCACAGGGGCTGGCTGAATGGAAGCCCTCAGCATCCCCCATGGCCCAGGGCATGCACACGGGCACGGGAGCACACATACACACATGCACACACACACACACACACACACACACACACACACACACACACACACACACACACACCCTCTCTGACTATCCTCTGGAAAGCCAGAGCCGCAGGTTCATCTCCTCTTGTTCCAAACGCCCCAAACTGGCTGCGGAGCCACAGACTTTCCCACCCGCGAGATGCCCCCGGCCAGGAAAGAGCAGTAATTCCAGCAGTTCCCAGGTGTACTTCCCCCGTGAAGCGCCACGTCTCCCAGGGACACGCAGCTCACACCCCTCCCCACCTGCGGCCCTGCGCGCTGCAGCTACTGCTCCGACACCCGGCCGTGACACACGCCCGGACCACGCGTGGGCGCGGGGCAAACCCGGCCTCCCGTGGAAAGGTGCTCCCCAGAGCAGCGCCGCCGGAGACGTCCGGGCCCATCCGCAATCAGAGCGGCCCGCACGGACCCCCAGGTGCGGCCGGCGACGCTCCGTGCTGGGCGTCCCTTTTCTCCCGCCACATCGGAGCTCTGCGGTCCCGGCCGGCGGCGGCCAGGGGGTGGGAGGGACCGGTTGGCCGCGCCCGGACGGAGGTGGCAGAGTGGGCAGGGCCCGGGCGCCCGGGACTTGTGCGGGGGCAGCCTGCCGGCCTCCTTCCCGGGGAAGGGCTCCGGCTCCCAGGAGCTCCCGGACGCGCCAGCGCGCACAGCCCAAGTCAGACGGGCGCGCCGTCCCGAGCCCAGTCCCCGAGCTCCCAGCGCGCCGCAGGAGGTGGGTCCTCCCTTTTCCGGGCAGGAGCGGGCGGCGCCGTCGGGGCATCCCCCCAGCCAGCCCAGCCCCGGCCCGTCCCTTCCAGCCCCGAGCGACGCCACTCACCCAGCCTCCGGCAGTTGAGCTCCGCCACCCGCCAGCTCTGCTCCCGCAGGAAGCACTCCCGGGAGTGTCTCCGCGGGGGGCGCCAGCCCAGGCATTGCATGGTGAGGGCTGCGCCCCAGCGGCCCGGAGCGAGCCGCCGGCCCCGCACCTGCCGCCCGGGGCAGTCCCGTCGTGTGGCCCGCCCCCCTCGCTGGGCCCCTGGCCTTCTCAGGGTGGGGCAGGGCCTATTCAGATGGAGGCGGGGCAAGGAAACGGGGGGCGGAGTCGGGAAACGGGGCCCGAGAGAGCAGAAAGGTGGGCCAAAAGAACCCAGACCTCGGAGGCGGCCCCGGCCTTTGCGGTCCCGCCTCCCTGATGCCCACGAGGACTCAGCTGGGGAGTCCCGGAGGTCATCCTTTTTCCCTCTAGCCTAAACGCCCCAACCTCATAAAGTCACAGCCTGGAAGAAGCCTGAGCTCGCCCATCATGGACCACGAGAAACAAGAGCAGAGAAGGCAGCCCTGGATCCCCGCCCGCTCGGCGGCCGAGGGGCTGAGGGAGGCGAGATCGGGGTTATTAGATAGTCAGATGGCTCGCTCTCCACTTCCCTCCAGAAGCCGGCCACCCCCGTTCCGCCGACGTGCTGTGTGGGAACTCCCTCACGAGTCCGTGAGAACTGAGCCTTCCTCCACTGGCAGTCTGACCGCAGCAGAGAGCAGAGCATTTCCCTTCTTCCTCCTGGAAACAAGAAGTCTCCAAAGCAAGCCCAAGGAAAGCTGGAAAACGTTATGGAAGAAACTAGGTATAGACGAACACCTCAAAATGGGTACACGAGGGGACACCTAAACGGTGATCCCATAAGCCAATCAAGAGAGCATGGAATATCTTACCTATCAGATTTATGGAGAAGGGAAGAATTTAAGACCACAGAGAGACAGAGAGCATTACAAAATGTAAAATAGCCAATTTTGATTAGATAAAATTACAAAGGTTTTGTACAAGCAAAACCAATGCAACCAAAATTAGAAAGAAAGCAGAAAACTGGGGGAAAGTTTTCGACGAATATCTCTGAGAAAGACCTCATTTCTTAAATATATCAGGAACTGAATAAAATTTTAAGAACATAAAATCATTCCCAATTGATAGTCGTCAAAGGATATGAACAGGCTGTCTTCAGACAAAGAAATCAAAGCTATTTATAGTCATATGAAAAAATGCTCTAAATCTATTGATCAGAGAAATGCAAATTAAAATATCTCCGAGGCAACAACAGAGTGATTAATTAAAAAAAAAAAAAAAAAAAAAGGAAACCATTAAGAGGTTGAGAGAATGTGAGAAAACTGGGACACTAATGCATTCTTGGTGGAGTTGTGAAGTGATCCAACCATTCTGGAGAACAATTTGGAACCATACCTAAGGGCTGTAAAATTGTGCATAACCTTTGATCCAGTCATACCACTGCTAGTTCTACATCCCAAACACATCCCCAAAAAGGGGGGAGGACCTAGTTATATAAAAATATTTATAGCAGATCTTTTTGTGGTGGCTAAGAATTGGAAATCAAAGGAATGGTCATCAATTAATTGGGCAATGGCTAAATAAGCTGGGGTATATGATTATAATGGAATATTATTGTGCTATAAGGAATGACAAGCAAAATGATTCCAGAAAAAACTTGGAAAGACTTACATGAGCTGATGCATAGTGAAACAAACAATCAGAATATTAGACACAGTAACAGCAATATTGTTCCTTGACTTAGCTCTTTTCAGCAAAATAGTGATCCCAGATAATCCCAAAGGGCTAATGAAGCATACTATCTGCTTCCAGAGAAAGAACTCATGCTTTTATTAACTCTTCTTGTATAAAATGGCTAATACGTAAATATTATATTTAATAACCTATATCTGATTACCATATCAGGAAGTGGGGAGGGAAGTTAGGGAGGATTCTAATTTGTAACTCAAATATTTAAAGTTGGGGGAAAAAAGCAAGTCCAAGTGTCTGTCTCAAGTATTCTGGGCAATAATCCAGGGCCTTGATAGACAGAACTGTCTAGTTAAGAGATGGTCCACATCCAGAGGAGACACTCCAATATGTGTGCCGCTGGGTGAAAGAAAATACTAGAGAGGAAAAAACAGCAGGGCGAAGACAGAAAGTATATGCTTCCCCATTGGGAATAGCATGGAACTGGGAGGGAGGGAACAAGCATTTATTAGATGCCTTCTGTGTACCAAGTATTATGCAAAGAACATATCATCTCTTTTTTTTTTATTACAGTGACTTCGGGAAGAAGGTATATTATAATCCTTATTTTACTGATGAGAAAACTGAGGCTAGGTCACACAACTAGTGTTTAAGGAGGAATTTGAACCCAGTACTTCCTAACTCTAGGCTCAGCTCTCAGGGAGATAAAGGCTTCCAGCCTCAGCTCAAGGAAGTCAGTTGGGTTCAATATTCCCATGGCGTATGATCCAAGATCTAGTCCTAGGCTCTCTCTCCTTTCCTCTGTGCTCTATCCTGGTAAGTTCATAGCCTTCGGCAAGTTCCCTTATATCCAATCATATCCCATGTAAACTGAACTTTTGTTCTAACCCTTCTCCTCTCAATTGCCTGTCAAGAAGAGAGTCTCCATGCTCGGCAAGTGGGAAATGGCTGAATAAATTGTGGTGCATGATTGTCAGGACATAGAGTTCTGTGGGAAGTGATGAGCAGAATGCTCTTCAGGAAAACACCCTGGAAAGTCCTTCAGGAACTCAAGCAAAGTAAATGTACTGTATACAAAATAAAAGCAGCAAATGTTCAGGGGTGACCAAAAGCAATGACTTTGCTGTTCTCAGCAGTACAATGATCCACAACTACAGGACTTATGAAAAATCCTGTCTATAGCTAGAGAAGAAACTGATTGTGTCTGAATGCAGATTGAATCATACTCTTCTCTGGTTTTTTTTGTTTTTTTTTTGGGGGGGGGGTTTTAATTGCGATGGGAGATCTATGTTTTCTTTCATAACAGGGCGTATGGAAATGTTTTTGCATAAATTCACATGTGGTTTCTTAATGGGAACTAGAGGGTGGGGAGAAGGGAGAGAATCTGAAAAGTTTAAAAAAGAGCTTAAATTGTTTTAAATGTAACTGGGGAAAATATTAAGTAACATAACATAATAACATGAAAAAGAAGTCCCCACCCCCCCAGTCTCTAGATTTACCTCCTCACCTCCCACCCCTCATAAGCCCTCTGTGGCCAAGACTCATGGGTTCTATCTCCATCACTGGTTGGGCTTCTCCATTCTCATGGCTGCCACCTAGTTCAGGCCCAGAATTTCTTCCCGAATGACGCGAGTAGCCTTCAGCATCACACAGGTGCAAACAGCGTGCTGGCGGCAGAGGTCTGACCCCATGATCCCCCCATGAGCTTCCCGTCCACCAGGGACCGGTCTTTGTAGCATAGCCCTGGTACCGAGAACTCACACTGATTAAGCACTAATGCTGCCAAGGCTGTGCCACTGGAAGCAGGCCCGGTCACAGGGGAGAGGTGGCGAGAGCCATCTTTAGAAACTAACAGCCGGTTAGAGATTTGGGAAAGTGGGCCTGGAGGGAAGCACCATCATGGCCATGGGCAGAATGAGACTCTCCTCCTGGGCCTGGGCTATAGCTATGGACACCCAGGTTCAAATCCCATTTCTGTCAGCTGCCTGGCCCTGGGCAAAGCTTCATTCCTCCTCAGGAAAATGGGGGTGCTCAGGGCATGCTGCATTCAGAGTTCCTATTTCCTGCTCAGTGCCTGGCAGGGATTGGGGAGACAGCCACACAAGACAGCCCCGGCCCTTGGGCCCTGGAGTAGCTTGCATTCCTCCCAAGAGGCAATCATTTACATGCTGAATCAGCATGGCTCTCTGGGTCCTGGGGACTCTGACAGATGGTTTTTAAGGGACTTTTCTTTCATGCCCATTGAGGAAGAAAGAACTTCATCCATTTCCAGGCTTCCTTTAACCCATGTAAACCAATGGTCTCCTGCAGGAAACTGCATTCTAGACTAGAACTACATGGACGTGGAGCTCCCAGAGAGCCACGAAGAAAGCTTAGCTGATCTCTGGGCATCCCTGTTCACCCTGTGTCTGTAATATATCTGAAAGCATCAGCTGCTATCAGCTCACTGTGTAACTTTTCCCTTTGGCTTCACTTCTGGGCCTCCCAGCCTCTCTCAATAAAAAGAGAGGAGTGAGGAAGGGGAGGTAACTTAGAACTGGAAAGAAACCCCTTTTCACAGAAGAGGGACATGAGCACAAAGTTAACGGGACAAATCAGGGCCTGCTTGCCCTGTCTATAGAGCCCTGAACTAATGCAGGCTGAGCTTTTCGGCTCCAGGATCCAAGGGCTTCCACGGGAAGATCAGGGAGCTGCTTCCCAGACATTTTCCCTTTCCAAGGGAAAAAATTTCAGGAAATGTTGACAGATAACTGGCATCAAAGGCCAGGGGTGAGATGCCCCACAGCAGTTCCGCAACACAAAGCTTGAGGCTACCAACCAATCCTTCAAATACCAAGTGCTGCAGGGACTCAAGAAATGGAAATTGGTTTGGGGCAGAGAAGCCCAGGAAGGCATCCTGGAGGAGGCTGATCTCCATCTGGGCCAGAAGGCCACAGAAGCATCAGGTAAAAGGACCAGAAGTGTGTTGAGAAGATAGCAGGAGACCATTCTGACTGGTGTCAGCTCTGTAGTAGGATTGGAAGCCACGGCCTCTGGATAAAATATAAGTTTTTTGACAATAGAGAGTGTTTAATTTTTAAACCGGTAACTGGAGACAATGGCTCCTGGCAGAGAGGGGACACCAATGGCCCAACTCCTGGAAAGCAAGAGGAATTCTATCTGTATTTGACAAGCCAGGATCTCCCCAGAGGGGGAAGCCCTTCAGCCAGGGGGGAGCGGTGAAAAGAGACACAAATGAACTCACAGGAGGGAGCATGCTGAGACAAGAGAGGAAGGGACTGGAGCGAGTCCAGAAGGGTAAGAGTGAAACTCCTTCCTCCTCCCTGAGTCTCCCTCAGTCTCTCCATCAGGCAATTGGTAACTGCCCTTTTCACGGTTTCATGCATAAGAGTAGCAGGTGATACTCTTAACCATCAGTTCTGCAGAATCCTGGTTGGTCACTGCATTGACCACTTATTATGTCTTTCAAACATTCCCTGATGGTTTCTGTACCAGCCAGTGGATCTTAAAACAGGAACCCAATTCAAGGTTTTATTTCCAATATGTATGTATATATATATATATACATATACATATATATGTATATGTATATATGGAACCAATTCCAAGTTATGAATAAAAGCCATTTGACAACTGATAGATGATCAGTGATTTTAGGCAGGCAGTTCTCAAGGAAAAACAACCACATTTTGGAAAATGCTCCAAATCACTAGCAGAGGAGGGCAAGTTAAAACAGCTCAAAGCCCATACCTCACACCTGGCAGACTGGCAAAACTCATTTAAAAAATGAAAATGACAAATGAAGGAGGGGCTGTAGGGAAACAGATACCTTAACACATAGCTAGTGGGGCTGAGACTGGGTCCAGCCATTCTGGAAAGTAACTTAGAACTATGAGCCTAAAATGCTCCGATTCCTAAAGGGTATTTGCCTTTAGATCCAGTGATTATCAGGGTTAGGTCAATACTCGCAAGAGATCAAAGTGGAAAAGGAAACACATACACAAAGAATTCTGTGGCAAGTTTTTTTGTAGCAGCAAAGAACCAATGCGCCCATCAGGAGGGGAAAGGTCAAATTTTTATCTAAGGATGTCAAGGAATACTATTGTGCATTACGAAATAATGAAAGGGATGACTTCAGAGACAAACAACTTTGAAAGACAAAATAACTGACCAATGCCGTGACTAGCTGGAGGATAGGGTACTACCCACCTCCTGACAGAGAGGAAATCTACTAAATATCCAGAATGACATATATTGTTTCCAGCTTAATTAAATGGGAATGTGTTTTACTTGACCATACAGATTTGTGGACAACTCAATTCTGGGTTGGCTTGTTTTTTTCGGTGTAGAGGAGGGAGAAGGAAAAGAAAACACTTTTAATTGAAAAATGTACCTAAAAATGGTTTTCTCTAAAATGTCAGTATGTGTAGTGGTTCTAGGGCATTGAAAATGATTAAAAGTAAAAGATGGAGGGAAGAAACAAAAGAGGAAGAGAGACAGAGAAAGAGGAAGCTAGAGATAGAAAGACAGAAACAGAGAGACAAAGAGATTATCATTACTCAGGAAACACATAGAAGGAATCTTTTTTCCAAATAACTGAAATGTCTCCCCCCAACTCTTCCCCTAACCCAAAAAAGAGGGACCATGTGGTTCTAGGGAAACAATAGAGATTTTATAGGTTAGTAATACTTTAGCAACAAAGCCAAAGGGGGAAAAAAAAAAAAAAGATCATCACTATTGATCAGAGAAATGCAAATTAAGACAACCTTAAGGTACCACTATACTTGTCTCAGATTAAGATGATAGGAAAAGATAATAAATGTTGGAGGGGATGTGGGAAAATTGGGAGACGAATACATCATTGGTGGAGTTGTGAACTGATCCAACCATTCGGGAGAGCAATTTGGAACTATGCCCAAAGGGCTCTCAAACTGTGTGTCCCCTTCTATTTAGCAGTATCACTTTTGAGTCTGTATCCAAAGAGATCATAAAAGAGGGAAAAGGACCCATGTATGTAAAATTGTTTGTAGCAGCTCTTTTTGTAGTGGCAAGGAGCTGGACACTGAGTGGATGTCCATCAGTTGGAGAATGGCTAAATAAATTATGGTATATGGATGTAATAGAACATTATTGTTCTGTAAGAAAGGATCAGCAGGATGATTTCAGAGAGGCCTGGGGAGATTTACATGAAGTGATGCTGAATAAATTGAAGAGATTCAGGAAAACATTGAACACAGCAACAAGACTCTACAATGATCAACTGTTGCTCTTTGCAGCAATGAGGTGATTCAGGCTAATTCCAATAGACTTATGATTGAGAGAGCCATCCGTATCCAGAGAGAGGATTATAGGGACTGACTGTGGATCACAACACAGATTTTCATCCTTTTTATTGTCATTTGCTTGCTTTTTTTCCTTTCTCATTTTTTCCCCTTTTTCAATTGATTTTTCATGTCCAGAATGATAAATGTGGCAATATGTATAGAAGAACTGAATATGTTTAACCTATATTAGACTGCTTGCTGTTGAAATCTGCCTTTGCATATTTTTTGAAAATAGAAAGCTTTTACTTAAAGAAATCACAAAATAAGATTATGTTACATGGATATGGACCCTCATGGATTTCCCTGGATAAAGAATGAGCTAAAAATGGTGTTAAGAGGCTGATTTGGGATAATCTTTCTAAGCCCCCATTAAGGCAATTGGTAACTGCCCTTTTCATGGTTTCATGCATAATGGCTTAGCCAAGGACAGCTTTCCTCTGGAGTAAGGGAAGATGTAAACTACAGAAAAGGCAAGCCCCTGGGTGTAGAGGGCCGCAGAGAGTGGGGGAATTCTGGGTAAGGTAGAAGACCCTTCAGCCCAGAGGGAACCCACTGACAATATCTGGTTTGACTCCCCGCCTCCCTTTGGTGTTCTCACCCTTCCTGAGAAATCAAGGAGAACGTGATAGTGGGGGGACTCTACACCTGGGACCCTGAAGAAGGAACTGGAAGTGGAATAGTGGCCATCTGAGAGGGAGTAGTTGGCTTTTCTGTTAACTCTGATAACTCAAAACCCCAGAGGCTATGACATTTTTATCTAGAAACATGAAGAAAAAGTGTGCTGAATGTGAAACCACAGGTCCTGTGTCTGAATTTTGGTTCTTTCACTTACTGCCTGTGTGATCCTGAACCTTAGTTTTAAAGACCCTGGATGGCATTTAATGGAAATCAACAACCATGAGACTTCCTGCTCGCCTCCTCTACCACACAACCTGTATTTACTTGGTGTTTACCTATACTTGTCCATAGCATCTCCCTAATAAAATCTAAACTTCTGAAGAGCAGAGTTGGTTTCATTTTAGTCTCTTCATCCCCAGCACTTAGTTCCTAGAACACAATAGATGTTTCATAAATGTTTCTTGAGTTCTCAACCTTGTGTGCTTAAAACTCTGCTCTGCACACTGGAAGGGTTATCAGCTAAGGGTCCTCCACTTCTCTTCAAGCTTCCAATACCCTCCCCCGCCTTCTGCCTTTGAACTAAATAAGATCCTGAAACCCAGATAAATAGGTGTCCTTGCAGATTCTATCCTTCTTTTGGTTTTCAGAACATCTTGTGACTGTGTGTATAGGGGAGGCACTTTGTATGGCAGGTTCTATGCTGGAAAGGGGGCAGTGACTACAAAGAGTTCCCCTCCTCTTCATTTGAGGGGACTCAGTCACATAGGATGAGTGGCTCCCGTCTCCCCAACTTTAACCTTTCTTTCTTCCCAACTTGGCTACAACGTGGAAGATGCCACCATCCTCCCAGGCACCCAAACTACAGCCTCAAGACTGTCAGGAGCTCCTCTTTCTCCTTTCTCCCCAGATCCAATCTGCTGCCAGGATTTGTGGCTCCTACTCCAACCACTATTGAATACGCCTCCTTTTCTTTCCTCTCAGAACCCAGACCCTGAGGCTGCTCACCTCCACCCTAGACCCTCTTGTTTTTTATCCTCCACACAGCTGCCAAAATGATTTTTCTTAAAGCACAAAGCTGATCACACAAATAGAACTAGGAGAAAAAATTATTCCAAGCCAACATTATTAAATTAAAAAAACAAAAACTTAACTCTGATCAATGTAACTAACAATTTCAATTACAGAGGTCAAATAGCAAAGCCTGCTTATTGCTGCTGTTCTGTCATGTCTGACTTCATGACTCCATGTGGGGTTTTCTTGGTAGAGTTATTGGAGTGGTTTGCTGTTTGTTTCTCTAGATCTTTTTCAGAGGACAGGGTGAAGTGACTTGCCCAGTCACACAGTTAGTGTCTGAAGCCAGACTTGAACTCTTCCTGACTCCAGCCCAGTCACCCAGCTGCCCAACAAAATTTGTCGTCCACCCCTTAAAGCAGAGTGCAGATTGAGACATGTTTTGGGGGCATGGCCAAGAGAGATTATTTCTCTTGACCATAGTGTTTCTAACATGAAGGATGAATACTAAATGTCAAATGAATTCAAATATCTTAGAAAGTTATCAGTTGATCAGGCGTGTGTTCAGTTAGGTTGAGAGTACAGAGTCAGCCTTTGTGGAGTGGTCTACAACACAATGAACCCATTGGAAACAAGAAGAACTGAGCTTCTGGCTTCCGAGAGGAGAGCATTGCTCTGACCAAGCCCACGTACCTGAGAAGAAATCACTTGGAAGGAAGAATAAGAAGCCCTGGCTTTGGTATTTTCCTACCTTCTCCTATTCCTTGGCTAGAAGAGGACCTTGGGGATTTAAGAGGATCGGAGGTTCTTATGAGCATACAAGCAGCATCCCTGCGACAGTAGCAGTAGTGGACAGTGGCTACACTGGGAGCCAAGAGCAAATGAAACATGAGGAGGAAAACAGATCCAGGTATCTTCAACATAAAGAAGATCCAACTCACTTCCAGTTGATCAATGATGGACAGAAACAACTACACCCAGAGAAGGAACACTGGGAAGTGAATGTAAATTGTTAGCACTACTGTCTATCTACCCAGGTACCTTCAGAATCCAATACTTAATGTGCAACAAGAAAATGGGATTTACACACATATATTGTATCTAGGATATATTGTAACACATTTAACATGTATGGGATTGCCTATCATCTTGGGGAGGGAGTAGAGGGAGGGAGGGAGGAGAAAATTTGGAAAAATGAATACAAGGGATTATGTTATAAAAAAATTACTCATGCATATGTACTGTCAAAAAATTTATAATTATAAAATTAAAAAAAAAAAGAAAGGAAAAAAAAAAAGAAAAGAAAACAGATCCAGGGAGCCCAATAGTAAATCTGCAACTGCCAAAGGAGAACTCCATGAATAGCCCCAAAAGTGGAAAAAGGACTTCCAGCTACCAGGAGCGGTGGTACCTCTCTGCCATACTGAGTGAGCTTTAAGCTTGCACCCACTTTCCTCTGGATTCTGTACTGCTAGGCAAGCATGTCCATGGTTTAGGGGGACATTTGGACCAATACTACCAACTCAATAAATATATTTCTAAAAATTGCTTAAATCTGGCTGACTGATGACAACTGATAATCGTGGAGGGTATGGACAGTGGGTACTGTTGTAGTCTCATGAGAGATATAGATATAAATATAGATATATTCCATTAGAAAACAACTCTTGATTCCTCAGTTATCCCCAGATGCTGAGAAGACAAGTCACCCAGCTAAGCTCTGGGGAGAGTAGCACCAAAGCCTGCATGAGCTACACAAGCTATAATCCTCATAATAGAACAATTAATTATTGAGACATTATTGTGCCAGCCCTATTCCCTATAACATACTTGGGACTTTTTTTGAAATGAGGCAGTATGTTCAGTCACACTGATTTCACTAAAAATATTTTTTATAATAACTTGATATATACTAATGGCTCTGTGATTTCACTGGGATAGAAAGCTCCCAGGTGAGGCAATCCCTCTACTAATGCATGTCAGTCCTTTCACTGACCTGGAGCTTATGGTCTTGGAAGGTTGCCCAGAGGACTAAAAGGTCAATGACTTGACAAAAATCCCAGGCAGTTCTTAAATCCAGGTATTCCTGTGAAGTGAGCACTAAAACTGGAGTCAGAAGAGTTCAAATCTGACCCCAGACACTAACTGTGAGACCCTATTCAATTCATTTAACTTTTGTCTGTTTGATTCCTCTCTCCGTAAGATAAGATAAGAATGATGACAGAACCTCCCTCTCCAGGTTGTCATGAGGATCCAAAGAGATATTTGTGAAGAGCTTTGCAAACCATAAAGTAGTATATCGATATTCCTGACCTTGAGATTCTCTATACATGTACAAAACATAAATTAAACTAATAACATTTTAGTGAAAGAAACAAGAGTTTTGTGCCAATATAAAATAGAAACTATTTTAAAATAACATTTTCTTTTAAAATGTTTTTTTCTATTTAAGATCTATGTTTATCAATTAATCAATAGGAACTTATGTGCCTACTATGCACAAGACACAAGAGTGGGCAATGACAGTACAAAGCCAAAGTCAAGTCAGCTCCTGCCCTCAAGGATCTTACATTTTATAATTTACATAATATATGAGTATAATATATATTATATATAGTATTGTATATATAATAGTGCAATTTACAAATAAATATGCATATATCAAGGAATTTATGCTTTTTATTTTCTTTATTACTGAAGAGAGAGTTTGAAGACCTCGACCATATTCAACAGAGAGTCACTGACAGTTATTGAGCAAGAAAGTAGCCCATTTAAGGCAGCAGTTTATGAAAATAAATCTGGCAGTATTGTGTGGGATAAAGCAGAGGAGGAGGAAACAAGGTTGGGAGGTTATTGTGACAGGCCAGGTGATCATCCAGGCCCTTGACTAGGGTGGGGTGGTTGAGTTAGAAAAGAGCAGTCAGTCATGGGAAGAATATTATCTAAGAAAAAGTGTTGACTGACTTGGGGTGACAAGCACAGGCTAGAGAGGAATCCAAGATGCTTCACAGCTTTGAAACCTGGACCACAGGGAGAGACGCTGCCCCGTCACCAAAAAGAGGGAAATCTGAAGGAACCTTCTGCACTCAAATATCTGTCAGCACTTTTTGTGGAAGAAAAGAACTAGAATCAAAGCATGTGCACAGGACACCAGCTAAACACATTGGGCTTTATGGATCTGTGATGGAACCTTCCTGTAAGGATCCAAATCCTGCTTGCCTTCTGTGCACTTGGACGAGTCTATAGGCTCTGGGACTCATTTTCCTCATTTGCAAAATGGGTGGTCAAGGTCTAGATAGTCTCTGAGACCCTAGTCCTAGATAGAGAGGGAACAAGCAGGAAAAAAAAATGCAGGAAATATAAAATGAACATTATAATATCAATGAAAGGAAAAATAAAACAATGCTGAATACTGCATAATGATCACAATTAGCTTTGGCCCCAGAGGGGAAATGGGAAAATGCTTGGAGAGGTAGAGGAGTGAGTCAGTTGATTTTTTGGGGTTTTTTTTGGGAGGGTTGATTTTTTTATGGGTTTTGTCACAAGGTGTAAAGGGCTGAAACTGAAAAGTTGTGCTTGAACCAGACAACTGAGCACTTAGGGCTAATTACCTTTTAGATGCAAGAAATGATTCTATTAGAATATGTTTTGGATAAACAGCTCTTCTCCCAGTTTGGTGCTTACTGATGTTAAGATAATGGGAGACAAGGATTTGAGGGTGGGGTGAGAGAGGGGCAAGAGAGGGACTTTTGTGGCAGGATGAGGAGGAGACAAGTTAGTGACTTTGGACTCAAGAATCCAGGAGAGATCCCGGTAAGCCTCATGGTAGTTCGTCTGTCTCCTTCACTTCTCCCCCTAAAGACCAAGCACTTTAATTTATCCTGACTCTGGCTGACCCCGAGGCCCTCCAAGGAACTAGCCTCCACAAGAAGGCTCCCTAGGATGTCCACGTGGAGCTCCCCAGTGGGCAGAGTAAAGGGCAGTGGGATGTTAGAGATGCTGGCCTGAGCCTCCACTCAGGAGTGAATAGTAACTCAATCTTCAAGTGAAGCAAGGCTAGATAGAGTCAGCTCTGTAGTTCTGCTCCTACTAAGAGTGGGGAGAGGGATGAGAAGAACAAGTCAGGGCTGAGAAAAGGAAGAAAAAGGAGCCTTACTTATATCATTTACATTGATTGGGAAGATACTGGAAGCTACAACTTGGGATGGAAGCAACGTCTGCCATTGCCCCCACTCATAGCATTGGGTACATCCGTAAAAGAAAAGACTAGGCCTTAGCAGCCTAAAAGAGGATGCTTCAACCCTCTGCCCCTAATTCTGGATTAATCCTAGGATTCAGGATCTTATATCAAGAGTCCTGAGAGCTAGAATGGACCATGGAGATCATCAAGGTGCCTTGGAACCCCCTTCTACAGTATTCAGGACAAGTACTCCTAATGCATTCTGAGGTGGCTCCCAATGCCAGGCAGCTTTTCCTGATCTCAGGCATACAGTCCCCTCACTCCAATTCTCCATTGGTCCCCTCTGGGGCCAAGCTGAACAAAGCTCAGCTTCATCTCTCCTCCCCAGGACAGCCCTTCCACCCCAGCCCAGATACCCTCTTTTGCTCATCCCAGTTCTTAGAATCAAATCTGGAAGCCGAGAGAAGTGGCGTCACATGGCTAGCATGATTTCTCACCCGTCTTCTCTTTTCTCTAAATACTCACAGCCCCTACACCTGAGTTACAGCGCACAATGCTTTTTCATTGGATCTCTGGAATCTCTCATCTCTCCTTCATGCTCAGGTGCAGCATGCATTTGCTCTGGTCACGACTATGGCACCACGGGACCTCAGCGGTTTTCCCAACCCCAGGCTCATGCTGTTCCCTCCACCCTTGTCCACACCTTCTCCTGCTGAAAATCTCATTCCTTAGAGCTCAGTTCAAATGCCAGTTCCAGCACAAAGTCTTTCCTAACCCCCAGTCCAGTTGGAAATCTTATTTCCCTCCTGTGAACCTATTTGGGCCTCCCACACTTCTCAACTGGTGGGTTCTAGTTATTTCTGAATAATAGCTTGGTTTTGGGGCTGTTTGGGCAGAGAACTGGAATTTTAAGAAAATTCCTATCACTTGGAGGATGAGGGAGACAAATTATGGTATAAAATATTATTGATATATGTCAATTGTTGTAATATTATGTCAAACAACAGTACTGTTGCACCATAAGAAATGATAAAAAGAGGGGAATCAGAAAAATCTCAGAAGACTCATATGAACTGATGCAGAGTGAAGTGAGAAGAACCTCCTGGTTCTATGTACCATGACACCATACACCACAACAACACTATCATACAGACAAGCAACTTGGAAAGATTTGGAAATGCTAATTAAAATTAATTTGGGATCATTAGTTAATTAATGCATTAAAAGCATGATCAATTTCAATTCCAGAGGGCTGATATTAAAGCCTGTTGCCCATCTCCTGCCAGACTGGGTTAGATTCAAGATGCAGAAGAGATGTTTGTGGACAGGGCCGATGCCATCATTTGGCTGGTGTGCCTTTACATATTCATTGCAAGGATTTCTTTTTCTTTTAAAAAAAGATTTGGATGGAAATAGGTTTAAAGAAATGGATGCACATGTATAATCTAGAAATAATTTTTTAAAAAAAGATTCTTTGGGAGGAAGGTTGAAAGTAAGGAGCTCAGGGAAGGCTTTCCATGAAAAAAAGAAAAAGAAAAGAGAATCTTTTCTAAAAATTCACCGAAGAGCCAGAACAGGGCAGCTCTGAAACTTAAGACACTGGATATAGTTGATCCTTTAAGGGAAAAGCCAGCTGGGGACCAGAAGGGATTGTTTCATGGGCAATCTAATTCTGTTCACTTAGCCACAAGGGAGTGATGAGGAGTAAACTGAGGTATAAACCAAGATGGGTCAGTTCCTTTTCTCTCTCTCCTTCCTTCCCCAAAGTAACCAAGGGCGGGGTCGGCAGCAAATGAATTTGCTGCTTAATGCTGTATGGAAACAAAGTCTTTATTGATAGTAAAGGGATAGACAGGCATTTGGCTTTCAGGAAGGCCCAAACTGCCTGCAAGGGGACGCCAGTTGGTGGGCATTGGCTGGTATACACCAAGGGCATTGGCTGGTATACACCAAATGCAGATTTCATTTTTCAACCTTCCTTATATACATAACTAGAGTCATCAAAACAATGTTTGCACAGAGATGTTATCAAGAGGTTCTGGAGAAATTAGTCAATAATACAAGAATTCTCTGTTGTAAATAAGACAGGAATTTTCTTATTATTGTAAATAAGACAAAAATCCTCTATTGTTATCTCTTTCAGTCTCTCCCCAAAAAGGAATTTCAGATCATTAGAATGGGGGCTGAAACCCAAGCCAGCTGGGGGCTGGGTACAGCCCAAACTGGCTCAGATACAGATCTTGTAAATCAAAGGTACAAGGAAGCTTAAAGGGGGCTACGCCTGCATCAGGAGGACTCGCTTCTTTTAGTGTTTATTATGTTCAGAACATTCAAACATTAAGATTGGAAAACAGTAATGCTCACTGCTATTTCTGCAGCTCATTTAAGATTTGCTGGATGTGTGTGATCTCATTTCATCTTCACAATGAGTCGTGGGAGAGAAGGTGTTATTATCCCCATTATGCAGATAGGGAAACTGAGGCTGAGGGATGCTGTCACTTGCCCATGGTCACATAACAAGGAAGTGAGGCTTCAGAAAGCCCTGTCTTGAGACTGGTTCCAGGGTTCTATTCATAGGCAACCCTACTGAAAAGGGAGGAGACAGAGGAGTGGGAGAGGCCTGAGTGAAGAGGGGTTCCCTCTGAGGACTTAGGTGCTTGTGGGATCCCCAGAGGTTCTTGGCAGGCAGTGACGGAGGAAGGAAGGGGGTGGAGTAATGGTGGCAGTGCTGCTGGTCCTCCTCTGTCAGTCTCACCCTCCTCCACAGTCCTCCAAGTCCAGTGGCAGGACAAGTCAGGACAGTGACGGCTCGGGGCACAGGGGACCCCAAGCATCTTGGATGTCAGGCCAGGCTCCAAGCATCCACAGCGCCTGCCTCAGCTGCCCTCATGGCCCTTTGAACAAACTGTTCTCATCCACCCATTGTGCCGAATGGTCTTCCTGTACTTGGACAGATACCCCCAACTCGCTGAAGGCTTTGGGCCTGGCAGTTCCCCTCAGCCTGGCTTAGCCTGTCTGCCAAGATGGTTTGGCAGGGTGTGGCTGCTGGCAAGCTGAAGCTCCCCAGGAGAGAGCAGCCCTCACCCTGAACACCTCATATGTAGCTGCACATTGGTGAGCTTGGGGCGGCTAGGGAGCCCGGCGGGTAGGGCACAGGGTCTTGGGAGCAGGAAAACCTGAGTTCAAACCTGACCTCAAACACTTCCTGCTGTGTGAGCCTGGCCAAGTCACTTCACCTTATTTGCCTCAGTCTCCTCCTGGAGCTGGAAAGGGAAAGAGCAAGAATCAGACAAAAGAGAAACATATGAAGAGCAACAAAGTTATTTCACGTAAGAAAACTGGAAACCGAGGCTGTTGGAAAAGGACAAATGGCAGATACCACGTCCGGCCAGAGCAGGAGAAAGAGGGGGAATGAGCAGAACAAAGTGAGGAGGGTGAGCGTCTGAGCACCTCCTGGTTTGTGAGCTGATCTGGAAAAGGGCCTAAAGAGCGTCAGTTCTGATGGGGAAGGTGGAGGGTCTTGGGAGTCTCTATGAGGGAGGAGCTGCTGCCCAGGGTTGGGGAGCATCGGCTCTGGTAGGGAGGACGGGGAGTGTCTGGGGATGGGGAGAGCTGTTGGCCAGGGTTGGGGAGCATCATCCGTGAGGGCATTCAGGCAAAAACCAGAGAAGCTGATACCCAGGATGCCCAGGACCCAGGAATTCGTCTCAGATGATCCCCTGGGCTGATTCTTGGACTCTAATTCTTCAGCAACCAGGGCTGTCTGAAGTCATGGGCAGCTTGAGGCTGTAGCCAGTTTCTCAGGGCACTCAGGGTTTGGGCATTGTTGGTGCGAAAGGGCTGCCAGCCTCCCCACCCCCTAGAGATGCAATGAGTCAGACACACACACGTTCCTGAAACATCAGCTCATTTACTTTGGTGACACATACTGTACGTGCTGAGTAACAGCAGCAGAAACACTGGCAAAGGTGGTTTGTACCAAAGATCTTTCCTCCCAACAGAAAACACTGCTGAGGCAGTGCAGGGCAGTGGCTAGTGTTTGGACTTGAATTTGATAGCGTGACAGAAACTAGACCCAGACCAAGATCTCACACCCTATACAGACATCGGGTCAAAACGGGTTCATGATTTAGAGACAAAGGGTTATACTACAAACAGAAGAGGAGAGCAAGGGATTGTTTAGCTATCAGATCTTTGGATAAAAAAGGAATTTATGGCCAAAGAAGAAGAGAACATTATGAAATGCAGAGCGGATCATTTTGATCACATTCAATTCAAAAGATTTTGCACAAACAAAACCAATGGAGCCAGGATTAGAAAGAAAGCAGAAACCTGGGAAACAATTTCTATAGCCAGTGTTTCCGATAAAGATCTCATTTCTAAAATATAGAGAGAACCGAGTCTTCTCCTTTCTTTGTGTCTCAAGCACTTAGCACAAGGAGACATTTTATGATCAATTGACTACTGGGGCTGTTTCCTGCCGAGATCATAAAAGAGGGAAAAGGACCTACATGTAGCAGCCTTTTTGGTGGTAGCAAAGAACTGGAAATTGAGTGGATGTCCATCAATTAGGGAATGAGCCAATAAATCACGATATGTGAATGTAATGGAATATTATTGCTCTACAACAAATGATTAAAGAAAAGCCTTGGAAGACTTCCATGAACTGATGCTGATGAAGCGAGCAGAACCAGGAGAACATTGTCCACACTAAGAGATCAACTGCGATGGACCTGCTCTTTTCAACAATGTGATTCGAGGCAATTTTAATAGACTTGGAATGGAAAATGCCATCCACATCCAAAGGAAGAACTATGGAAATCGAATATGGGTCAAAGCAAAGTATTTCCACTTTTTCTGTTTGCTTTTTTTTCTCATGGTTTTCCCCCCTTTTAATCTGATTTTTCTTGTGCAGCACGATGAATATGGAAATATGTTTAAAAGAATTACACGTTTAGCTTATTTTACTTGCTGTTTGGGGAAGGGGGTATGGGATGGAGAAAAGAAATTGGAGCACAAAACCTTACAAAAATTAATGTTGAAAATTTTTACATGTTTTTGGGAAAATAAAATAGTATTGAGAAAAAAATGAAAAGACCTGCCTCTGACACTCATCAGTGCCGGGCTTCTTCCAGGGGCAGGGGCTTCATCCATCAGTACTGTAGTAGTCTTGGGGGGAGCATCAAGTGAGAAAATATGGATCAAGGGCTTTACATATCTTAAAAGTCTCCAGAAATGTAAGCAGCTATTATTAGTATCTGACACAGGATTTGTGCCCTGGTCTACCTGAACTGTGTGATCTTAGGCCAGTCATTTCTCTCTGGGTTTCAGCTTCCTTCTTGGGAAAATGAAGGGCATGACATGCTCCCTAAATTCGAGCCCTTGGAGTCAGAGTTTGGGGTTCAGATCCTGATGTCTCTGTGACCTAGGGGGAGCAGTCCTGTTTCCTCGTCTGTAAAGTGGACTTGATGGCCTCAGAGGCCCCTTCCAGCTTCACTGCCATCGTGTCCAGGAGAACACGTGGAGTGGGCCAGGTGAGCAATAGGTGCAGCCTTGGGCAAGCTTAGGCTCAGCCTTGGGTGAGCTTCAGGTGCAGCCTTGGGCAGCTGGGGGGCAAAATGCATCCAGCACCAGGTGCAGGGTCAACAAGACCCAAGTTCAAATCCAGTCTCAAACACTTCCTTTCTGTGTGATCCAGTGTGTCACTCAACTTTGTTTGCCTCCATTCCTCATCTTAAAATAAGTTCACCACAAACCACACCAAGATGTTGGCTAAAAAAAGTCCAAAAAGGTTGGACCCGACAGAACAGCAGCAACAGACAAAAGAAGAGCCCCCCCTCCCCCTGCCCCCCCCCTCGCTGGGCGGGTGTCCCCTGCTCTCTGGGATCAAGAAGCTAAGGGTGCTCTTTTTTCACTTCCATAAGTCATGGGAACCAGACCCTCACCAGCTGTGGTTATCCCCGCTTTTATCTCCATCTCTCATTTTGGCCATCTAAGAAACGTCTAACCGCTCCCACTAACCACTGCGCTAACACCCCAAAAGACCCTGCCCTTGGGAGAGGCCAGGCAGAGAGACCAGGATGGGGAGCAGGGAGGGAGGGAGGCCAGAATGGGGAGCAAGGAGGGAGGGAGGACAGCATGGGGTACAGGGAGGGAGGGAGATCAGAATGGGGAAGGGAGGGAGGGAGACCAGGATGGGGAGCAGGGAGGGAGGGAGGCCAGAATGGGGGAAGGGAGGGAGACCAGGATGGGGAGCAAGGGGAAGGGAGGGAGGACAGCATGGGGTGCAGGGAGGGAGGGAGGCCAGCATGGGGTACAGGGAGGGAGGCCAGCATGAGGAGAGGGAGGGAAACCAGCATTGGGGGGAGGGAAGGAGGGAGACCAGGATGGGGAGCAGGGAGGGAGGGAGATCAGAATGGAGGGAAGGGAGGGAGGGAGGCCAGAGAAGCAAACCTGAGCCAGGGTGAGGAGAGCTGAGGAAGGTGGCTTTGAAAGAGACAGAGAAGCCATTGAGGCGGCAGGGCAGAGCCCAGATTTCGGGTCTGTCTCTAGCCAGAGTTGAAAGAAACCCCTGTCCGGTCCATTCCTCCTCCCTCTCCTCTAAGAAAACGGCCATGGCCCTGCACTCCCCGGTCCAAAGAGAACCCTGGGCCCCTCCTAGGGCCCCTGGCGGGGAGGGAGGGGAGTAGAGAAGGGCCGGGGGCAGAGCTGAGCCCCCAGCGGCTGCCTCCCTTCCTCAGCCCTTCTCACTTTTCGCTAGGTTCTCTTAACCTCAAGTCGAGCCCCCGTGCAAGAACCCTAGCTGTGTCTGGCCGTGGCTGCTCCCGGAAGCCAATCTGTGGGAACTGAGGGGGGGCCTCGGTTAGAATGGAAAGGAAGGGAGGCGAAGGCAGCCCGAGGCAGGGGCTGGCTCCCAGGGCGCGGTGGCTCGCCCTCGTCCAGCTCCTTTTGGGGACCCGGTTCCCTCTTCTGGAAAAAGGCGTTTGAAGGAGACCCTGGGGGCTGCTCCTCGCCCCGGGGTCTCCCCTTCAGGAGGCCGGAGGCTGCAACAGCCTCCCCATTTGCCAGAGACTCCCCCGTCCACTTCCCCCTCCCCCCTCCCCCGCTGCCCCCCACCCCGACCCTAGAATGCCGAGGAACGCCGGGAGCCCCTTCTCCCAGGACAGCGCGGCTCCGCCCATCCCCGCAGAGCCCCTCCCTGCCGGGACGTCCCGCCAGAGGAAAGCTGGTGGGGCCCGGCAGGAGCCCCCATTCTCCGGGCGGCCCCCCCCCCCGCCCCTCCCGCAGGAGGACTGAGAGCTTCAGCCAAGGTGGGCGGCCCCGAGCCGGGGGAGGCTGTCCGCCGCCTTCCGGGGCTAGCCCGGGGCGGGGTCCGCGGGAGAGGGGGCGGGAGGGAGAGGGGCGAGCGGGGGCGGGCGGGGGCGAGGGGGGGCAGGCGGTCTCTCGGGCCCTCCTAGCCCCAGGCACCCCGCGGGCCGTGGCCCTCCCCGGCGGCCCCGGAACCTTCGCGGACCAGGGACTGCCCGGTGCCTGGGCGGGCGGAGCCCCCGCTGGAGCCGAGGGCAGGGGACGCCCCTCCCCCCGCCCGCTCCCCCGGCCCCTCCCACCACAAACTTTCTCTTAGGAGGAGAGGGGCCTGGGCCGGGCCGCGGAGCCCCGCGGGCACACACCCCTGGGGAAGACGTGTGGCCACCCTCAAACTCTGCCAGGGCTCTGTGTGTGCGTGCGTGTGTGTGCGTGCGTGTGTGTGTGCGTGTGTGCGCGCGTGTGGGTGCGAATGTGTGCGCGAGCAAAACCTGCAGTTTCCGAGGCCCGCTGCCCCGCCCCGCTCTACGGCCAAACACCCAAACAGCATCTCCCCCAACCCGGCCCAGCCAGCCCCGGCCTCCCCCCCAAGCCCCCTCTACGTGTTCCCACACACACTCACACACGCACACACTCACACACGCACACACGCACGGACGGACACACGCACGCACACGCACACACCATTCCAAGCGCACCAAACTTAGTCACATAACACCCTCCTTCCTCCCCACACACGTGCTCCCACACATACGCAAAGTTACAGTTACGCTTACGGAGTTTCACACACACACACACACTCACACACACACTCACACACTCACACACACCCGCATACACCCGCACACACACACACCCACACACCCGCATACACCCGCACACACCCGCATACACCCGCACACACACACCCACACACACCCGCATACACCCGCACACACCCGCACACTCACACACGATCCCACCCGCGGAGCCCACGTCCACACAGGTACGGGCGGTTCGGCGCTCACCGGGGACATCGGAGGAAGCAGGGTCGGGGGAGGGAGAGGGGAGGCCGGGACGCTCACCGTGCAGCGCCAGGAAGTCTCCGTTAGAGTCCATGGCAGCTGGGGCTCGCGCCAGCTGTGCCAGTTGTTCCGCGAGCAGGCTGCGGCACGGAGAGGCTGGAGGCCGGTCCTGGGAGAGGAGGCGGAGGCAGGAGGGAGGGAGGCAGGCCAGCCCAGCGCCAGCCTCAACACTGCCTCCCGGGCTCTAACTCCGGCCTCCGGCCCCTCCCCCGAGGCCCGGACACCGACCCCCCGCCCCCCGGGGCCGCCCCGCCCGGAATTATATGCGACCCGGCCGGTTTGGGAGTGGGCCGGGGATTAGGACCCTGCCCCGCCCCGCCGCCACAAAGTCATGCAGGCCAGCCTCCAGCCCTCCCGTCCCCGGACGTTGAGGGGATTGCGAGGCTGAGGAGTGGAGGCAGGAGAGCCCGGCCTGGACCCCCAGCCCTTTGGCTGGACCTTACCTCCTCCAAAGGACGGGCCTGGGGCACCATTAGCTGCAGCTTTCCTCCACCCCCCTCAGTGCGGGACCGGCCCAGGCAGCCCCCCCCTTTCCTTCCTCCCAAGCCTCGAAACTCCCAGCCTCTCTCTGTGTGTCTGTTTTTATGTGTCTGTCTCTTTGTGTCTCCTGTCTCTCTCTCTGCTTCTGCCTTTGTCTCTGTCTCCTTGAGTCTCAGTTCCTCTGTTTTGTTTCTTTCTCCCTGTCTCTCCTTTTCCCTCTGCCTCCCTCCCTCCCTGCCTCTCCACTCTCTCCTCCTGCCTCTGTTCCCTGTTCACTAGGGGAGTCCGTCCGGGGGCTCCTCATGACTTGGCTTGGGGGACCTTCGAAGCGACCCCTCGTAACCCCAGGCTCAGACTCCCCTGGGCCGGGCTGGGTGGGCCCAGCCATGGGGCAGAGCCCAGTCCTTAGCCATTGGGCGAGCCGGGCGCGCCCCAGGCAGGAGCCAAGAATAGCCTTGGCCTGGGAAAGCTGCAGGGAGGAGGCTGTTGGGCTGCTGCCTCCCCGACCGCAGGTCCAGACTCTTTCATTAGCCGAGGGGGGCAAGAGGGAAGCGGGAGACACCCAGCGCTTTGTGGGGAGCCGGGCCCCTCCGGTGGCCAGCTGCCTGCACCCCTTCAGCCCTGCTCTCCTCCAGGAAGTCTCAAGGCAAAGCTAGTTAACTTCCCAGCCTCCCCTCCTCCCCCTTCCGCTCCTTCCCCCCAAGCTCTGGAAAGCCGCTTGGCTGGCTCCGGGCAGCCCAGTGCTCAAGGTCCTTGGGCTTCCCCGCTGATGCTTCTGGGGCAAGGGCCTCCTCCCTCCGCCCTCCACCCATCCCGAGGGACAGGCTGCAGGCTGGGGTAGTGGAGGGCAGTGCTGCAAGCTGTCAACTGGGCCTCCTGCAACTCATCCAGCTGCCCCAGGCCCTTCCTCCTCTATACAAGGGCAGATTTTCTCAGGGACATCTCTGTCCCAGGGCTGGGAGGCAGCTGCGAGGAGACCCTAAAAGCTCAGGGAAGTGAAAACCTGCCCTTTCCCGGGGGCTTCTGGGGCAGGGGCAGGTAGCAGGAAAGGACCACTGTCAGCCAGCAGAGCACTCCTCCCCACCCCCAGCCCAGTGCCAATTGAGGACCACACCCGATGCCAGCTCTGAGCCTGGAGTCATGTGACTAAAGGAAGCCACTTAAAAAAGAGGCCCAGTGATCCCTTTCTGGGGCACCAAGCATCAGAGGATGAGGGGCCCGGCCTCCTCCCAAAGGAAGTTGTGGGCAGGCTAAGTGAGGTGACTCAGTGGAATTCCCACAATCAGACCAAGCTCTTCCTAGTCTTGGGGCACAGAAAGTGCCAGAAAAATGCCAGCCCTCCACTTGGTGCCTATTTTTTGGGGTCCCAGAGGAAGACTAGAAAAACTGGTGGAAATCTACAGATGGGTGGATGGATAAAGGAAAGAAAGGAGGAAGAAAGAAGGGAAGGCAGACAGAAGAGAGGGAAGGCAAGCAGGTAAACAGGGCAATATATCTGTGCAACAGGATGGTTCCCAGGCTTGGAAAACACTCTCTCCATGCTCGATGTATGTGTCTCAGAATCCTTGTCAACTCAAATGTCACCTGATGTGGGGAAACACTTTGTCTTTCTGTCTGTCTCTGTGTGTGTGTGTCTGTCTGTCTCTCTCTCATACTCTACTGGAAAATAGAATGCTTTGATCTGCATTAGACCACTTCTTTCTCTGTTGATGAATAGCATTTTTCATTGTTATTGAAAATTGTTAAATCATTCACATCATTGTACAATGCTGCTGTTAACTGTGTTACTATTGGTTCTGTTCACTACACTTTGTATCAGTTCATGCAAGTTTTTCCAGGTTTTTCTGAAATCATCCTGCTTGTTATTTCTTATAGCACAACAGCATTCTATTGTAATTACATACCACAGCTTGTTCAGCCATTCCCCAGTTGATGAATAGTCCTCAGGATCCAGTTTTTTGCCACCACAAAAAAAAAAAAAAAAAAAAAAAAAAAAAGTTACCAATATTTTTTAGTGCAAATAGGTCCTTTGCCCTTTTTTTATGATCTCTTTGGGATGTAGTAATGGGATTGCTGGATCGAAGGGGATGCTGAGTTTATAGTCTTTTGGGGATGGTTCTAAATTGCTCTTTAGAATGTTTGGATCAATTCACAACAATGCATTAATGTCCCAGTTTTTCCACATCTTCTCCAGCGTTTATCATTTTCCTTTTCTATCATCTTAGCCAATCTGGTAGCTGTGAAGTAGTACCTCAAAGTAGTTTAATTTGCATTTCTCTAATCAATCTAATCTCTAATCAAATCTAATTAAGAGCAAGCCTTCTTAAACTTTTTCCATTCACAATCTCTTTTCTCTGAAATTTATGTGACATATAAATAGATAAATAGTAAATAGATATACAAATCAAACATTTACTGATAATTATAAATTTATTTTAAAACAATTCTTTGTGAGTGAATGCCAATCAGTTGGGGAATGGCTGAATAAATCATGGTATATGAATGCTATGGAATACTATTGTTCTATAAGAAATGATCAGGGGGATGATTTCAGAGAGACCTGGAAAGACTTACATGAACTGATGCTGAGTGAAATGAGTACAACCAAGAGAACATTGTACAAGGCAACAAGATTATGTGATAATCAACTCTGATGCACATGACTCTTCAATAATGAGGTGAATCAGGCCAATTCCAAAAAGACTTGTGATAGAGACCCCCATCTGCATCCAGAAAGAGGATCATAGGGACTAAATGTGAACCACAATATAGGGTTTTCACCTTTTTTTGTTTGCATTTTCTAATTTTTTTTACCTTTTTGATCCATTTTTTCTTGTACGGAATGATAAATATGGAAAATGTGGAAGAGAATTGCATGTGTTTAAATTATATTGAATTACTTGCTGTCTAAGAGGAATTGGGGGAAGGACAGAGAAAAATTTGGAACATAAAAGTTTTGTAAGGGTGAATATTGAAAATTATCTTTGCATGTATTTTGAAAAAAAAACTATCAAAAATAAAAACAATTCTTTGGTATATATTTATTAAAGATAAAAGCAAATTAACATATAAATGAGATGGATGTGTTTGTTTATTTTTATATAAATAAGCCTTGGTGGAATATTGATTCCTTTTACTGCTGCCAATTTTTTTTGTGATCCCCACATTTCTACATGACCACATATGGACTTGCAACCCACAGTTTAAGCAGCTTTGATTAAGAGCATTTTTACATTATGATAGACTTAATTTCTTCATCTAAAATTGCCTGCTCATATCCTTTGACCATTTATCAACTGGGGAATGGTTTGTATTCTTATAATTGGCTCAGTTCTCTATTTGAGAGAAGAAGCCTGTATCAGAGAAGCTTATTTATCAGCTTTCTGCTTTCCTTCTAATCTTGGTTGCATTCATTTTGTTTGTGCAAAGCCTTTTTAATTGAATGTAATCAAAATTATCCATTTTGCATTGTGTAATGCTCTTTATCTCTTGTTTGGCCAACAATTTTTTTTTCTCCATAGATCTGATAGATTAAGTACTTCTTGCTCTCCTAAATTGCTTATGGTATCACCCTTTATGAGTGAATCATGTACCCATGCTGACCATATCTTGTTATGTGGTGTAAGATGCAGGTCATAACTAGTTTCTGTCATATTTTCCAACTTTCCCAGTATTTTTATTTTTTTGATCAAATAGTTGTCTCAAAATCTGGGGTATTTGGGTTTATCAAACACAAGGCCACTATGATCACTGACTACCAGTTTGTGGAGTGAATGTATTCCACTGATCCACCACTCTTATTTTTTAGTGATTTGTAATATCTTTTGAAATCTGGTAGGCCAGGCCATCTTCACATTTCCCCTCTCTCCTCAGCCCCCAATTCCCTTGATATTTTTAACCTTTTGTTCTTTTATCTGAATTTTGTTATTTTTTCAGTTAATCCTCACAAGAACACTGAGTGGTATGTCCTGCTTTTGTAGCCCTTTTGCCATTAAGGAAATCCAGGCAGATAATGGCTTGCCCAAGATCATTGTCCAAGGCAACACGCCCTCCATGTGAGATCAACTTTGAATTCAGGTTTTCCCTATGCCAGGTCCAGTGCACTTCCCACTATACCACCCAGCTGCCTCAATACCATTATAGCCATGTCATGTGGCAGATGCTCCCTCCCTAGAGGAAGGGAAGCCTTTATTCCTCAAAAGTATCTCACAGAGTTGCACTGGAGGACCCCGAAAAGGGCCTACACCAGGTTTTTAAATGGAGGCATAACTCTGAAGATTGCATTAAAGATACAGAGTAACATTGTAATATATATTTCTACTCTTATACAGCTGGGTGGTGTGAGTCATACAAGTTCAAATAATGCCATCTTCAGTTTAGTGTGAATGATACTGGTTGGCAGGCCACATTTGCCTTCGTTTGTGGATGTGTTGTGCTGTTTTTTTCAATGTGTTGCCAACAGTTGTGTTAATCTTCTTTGAAAAAGAGCCCTTAAGGGCAGCTAGTTGGTGCAGTGGATAGAGCACCAGCCTTGAAGTCAGGAGGACCCTAGTTCAAATCTATTCTCAGACACTTAATACTTCCTAGCTGTGTGACCCTGGGCAAGTCACGTAACCCCCATTGCCTCAGCAACAACAACCACAAAAGAGCCCTTAAAATGGACAAAAGGAAGAACACTTCAGATAGAAACATTGGCAGTGCCAAAAAAAAAAAAAAAAAAAAAAAGCAGCAGCTTGTTATTCCATTAGAACTCACATGTGATGTAATTGAATGGCATACACGTGGGCAAAGCAGTTCAAAAATAGGATTTGCTTCAGAATCCATGTGACACTTTAAAGAGAAGAGGGCTCCGCCGAGGCTTCTAAAGAATTTTACACAATCACAACTCAAATCCTGTCAGGGTAGATGTCTTTAACTAGGACCTTCTGTCATTTTTCCAGTTTGTAAAATTTTGCTTTCTGTACTCTTGCTTTGTAATAAACATGGGTCAGAAATCTACTTTTCTTGTCCTTTACTCTTACAGTTAATAAGCATTCAAAACTTATTTTAAAAAACTTTATGACACCTTTGCACTGAGATGGAACTAATTACCATATTTATACATAAGAATAACTTCAAATAGCTCAAATTTGAATAATGCAATCCCTTGGCAGGATTCATTATCTGAACTAATTGCAATCTGGTTGTATTTTGTTTTATATTGCCTTCATTTTCCAATGAATCCCTCTCTCTTCCCATCCTTTATACTATTACTGTTATCATTCCAAGTCTGGTTCTTTTGACCCCATTTTGGCAAAGATACTGGAGTGGTTTTCTCTTTCCTTCTCCAGCTCACTTTACAGATGAGGAAACCCAGGCAAATAGGGTTAAGTGACTTGCACAGGATCACCCAGCTAGGAAGTATCTAAGGTCTTCCCGGTTTTCCTGCCTCCAGACCTAGAGCTCTATCCATTGCCCCACCCTGTAACATGCTGTTGTCTCCAAGAGCTGCACTCTCTGGGAGGAGATCTGCTGTGTCAACTCAAATGTCTCGGACAGATTCTTCTTACTGTAGAGAACTGTTGTCTCCAGACAGTGGCTGTTAACTCTGGTCCAGAGAAGTTATTTCCCTTCCTGCAGAGAGCTGCCTCAGGTCTGGTCTAGAGCAGAGACTCCCTTTTCCTCCAGAGTTGCCCTCTTTTATCCTCCCAGAGAATGGGCATGGGATAATGCAAGGGCTTCTGGGAAAAATTACTTCAACCAATGAACTTGCTCCTCCTAAGCATGCAAGCTCTTCCCCAGGAATTCACAAGTCAAACTCCCAGGAAAGGCAGGAACTAGAAAATTGTTAAGTACCGACTTAGCACTTAGTAAAAACCTAATATCTCATTATCTCATTAGCACTTAGTAAGAACCTAACATCTCCCCCTTTCTTTTGATTTAGAACATAGGGTGGTCGTGACCTTGAAACATAAATCCATCAATATGGGAGGCATTACACATAATTACATAGATTACATAAACACATAGTAACATAGTAACATAACATGCTAGAAGTATGTAACAAATAACATGATCAAATATCATAGTAAGAATTTTCTGGCTCTGTCTCCTCCAGCCTTTAAATTACTTTCTTTGCCAGAAAGAACAAAGGTATCAATCCATACTGGAGCATGTCCCCATGCTCTCCTAATGCAGAGACTCCATAGCTCTTCAATTCCCAGGTTTCTAGGGGAGATGAAAGAGGGTGACCAAAGTGTGGTGGCCAGAAATAGGAAAATCAGGAAGAAGGAGGCAGGGAGGGTGAAGTACTGAGTTCAGTTTTGAGCATAAAGAAATGGTGAGAAAGATGGATGGACAGACAGACAGACGGATGGATGGGTAGATGGATGGACGGACAGATGGACAGATGATAAAGCATTCTTTAGGCCTCTTCTGTGTGTCAGATCTTGTGCTAAGTTCTGGGGCCACAAGTGCACAAATGAGCCAGTCCCTGTCCTCAGGGAGCTTCCATTCTACTGAGGAAGCCCGTCCACACGTGGGAGTCCTGGCCAGGGAAGGGGCTAGCTGGAAGGCCTCTGGGATGCTGACCTACAGAATCATCCGTCAACACACGTTTCCTTTCTCTTTTAGCTTTTGCTTCACAAATACACAAACATTCCCTGCCACGAGGAGGAGGCACTCTACATCTCAGTGCCGGGCACAGCTTAGCTTGTTCCTATGGAGCACAGTGCCCATTTTGAGCCCAGAGTCCTGCTGGACTCAAGGGGCAGGCTTCCAGGCCAGGCTGGCTAGATGGAGGCACACCCAAGGCTGCCTGCAATGTTGGCTCCCAGGTTGCTGTGACTCCTCATCCTGGGGGATTGGCACCTGAGACAGGCCAACTGCCCTGACCCAGAGCTCCCATCAGAGAGGGAGGAATGGTCAAAGCGAGGCAGCAGGGGCAGGGCATCCTGCTCTAGGAGCTCAGTTCATGGCACCACACTGGCCAGAGAGGTGCCGAAAGGGGCAAAGCAGAACAAGGATTTGGGGGGAAGAGTACAGCCCCCGTGGTGGGTTTGGAGACAGGGGTGGCCAAAGGAACCATATCCCTCTCCCCTCCCCCGGGACAGGGCGAAAATTCTGCCACACTACCCAAAATGGGCACAACCAGACCAGCCTTGGTTGTCTTGGCCCCCAGGAATGGGTTTGGAGGTGATGCTGGAGGTCCAAGGCTGCTGGCCGCGCCGTTCCTGGCCCACGGGGCCATGGAGACAGGAGCCAATGGGGTTTGAGCTCAGGGACTGGGGAATGGAAAGTTTGCTTGGGTGGGTGGGATTCCAGCCCAGGGCCCCAGTCTATTCCCCTGAAGGGACCTTTATGTGGCCGTCCAGTTGAGAGGAGAGGTCCGGCTGGATGGACAGTAGGGGGATGGCTGTGGAGCCCAGGGGAAGGTTTGCCGGTGGAAATGTAGGTTCTGGAGCTTTCTGCCTAGAAGGCTGCGTTGAGGGTGACCAGCAATTGGCCTGGGCAGGGGAGAAGTATGGAGCAGAGAGGAGTTGGGGAGGGGTGAGATGCAGTGGGGAGCCGTGTGTGTGTGTGTGTGTGTGTGTGTGTGTGTGTGTGTGTGAGTGAGGAGAGATCTGGGGCAACGGAGGGAAGGAGCCTCTGGAAGGTCAAATGGCCTGGTACACAGCAAGCACTTAATAAATGCTTGTTGCTTAATTAAGAGAGGAATGGTCTGAAAGAGGCTTTTGTGCTCGGTTGGCTAGGAGAGACAGGAAGCAAGCGCTGATGGAGCAGGGAGGGTCCCCTAAAAGGCTGGGAGGCCCAGAACAAGGGAGGTCTGACAGAAATGGAGGGGGGCCTTGGGGGAGGGGGCACCGTCAGCATGGGCCCCTCCCCTGGCTCCTGCTGTCCCCATCCCTCCTGGCTTCACTCACTCAGGGGCGCCTGGGGGTCGGCCCAATGGGGGTGAGAAGGTGGGACCAGGCCGGAGAGAAGGGGGCAGGGGATGAATGACGGGAGGGCCCTTGAACACCTCCCCCTCCCAGGCTGGTGTCTCCTGCGGGGAGGCTGCTCTCCTAACCCTGTCTTTCTGCTCTCTTGGGCAGAGCCTGCTGGGCTCGGGCTCTGCCCCTCTGCTGACCCGGTGTCCTTGGGGGGGGCCTGGGCTGCGGGCACAAGGGCTCCAATGGGGGGGCCTTTGGGGAGGGTGGGGAGGGAGCATTGGCCGGGAAGGGCCAAGGGAGTCGCCCATGACTCAGAGCTACTCCCAGAGAACATGTTTTGTGAGTCACCGCACTTGCTGCTCTGCCGGTCTGTGACCCCGAGACCAGCCCTGGGCCGCATTCGAGGCCCACCCTGGCCCTCCCCGAGCCCCAGCTCCTGGCGGGCAAGAAGGGGAGGGGTCTGTGTGTGTGCCTCTGGGCAGGCAGGGAGCCCCCAGGTTTCCTCCCTCGGCTCCAGGGCCAATGTTCTTTTTCCTGAGGCTCCCGGCCGGGACCAGCCTTCCTCTTCCCCATCCTGGGGCACGCCAGGGAGGAGAGAGTTGGGTGGGGCTGTGAGGACGCCCCCTCTCCCCCTGTGTCCAGGCCCACATCGGCCGCTCAGAGCCCCCCCTGACCTCCAATGCAGAGGAGGGCTCCAAAGTCTTTCCCTGAAGGGCCGTGGGAGCCCCTACCCAGAGTTGGGACAAGGATGGTGGCCACTGGGTGGCGCTATACTGGAGAGGGGAGAGGCTGGTGGAGGAGGGAGCCCGGCTCAGTGGGGGGCTGGGCCCAGCTTCCCCCTGCCCTCTGGCAGGGCCGGCCCCCAGGCCACTCCCCACATTGAGGCAGCTCCCTTGACTACAGTGGGTCCGCCAGGGCCCAGCTGATCTCCGTGGCACCAACCCCTGCTGGGAGACCCGCCCAGCCTGTGGGGGCACAGCCTCCCCTGCCCCGTGGCCCTTTGGACTCCCCATGGCCTCCTTCTTCCATCCCCGGAGGGGAGCAGGGCCAAGGGGGGCAAAGGCTCTCCTGGGCTGCCCAGGGAGGAGGCTGGCGGTGACGGTGGGGGGGGGGGGCCTGCAGGTGGTCCCTGGGCACAGCAGGGGCAGAGCACGCAGGGCGGGCATGGCTGCTGGGTGTAGGAGGGCAAGCCCAGGGCCGGGACCAAAGGACCTTCTTCCCCGGACGTGTGGGAGCCCCGGGGCTTCTGCTCCGGGACCGGGGCCGCGAGGGTCTGCTCAGGGGCCACATTGTACGGGGCGAGCACGGCCCCCCCCTCCCGGGGCCCCTGAAGGTGGTGCCGCAACCCCCCCCCCATGGTCTCCAAGCTGCCCCCCCCCTCCCGGGGCCCCTGAAGGTGGTGCCCGCAACCCCCCCCCCCCATGGTCTCCAAGCTGCCTGGAGAGACGGGGCTCCCCCAGCCTCATCACTGCGCCCCGGCCCCAGCGCTGCCCCCCACTCCCCCTCCTCCCACGTGTCCGGCAGCTCCCGGAGCTCTGGAGATCCCCACCGCCGGTGCTCCCCGCAGCGCGGCCCCGCGGCCGCCCCGAAGAGCCCCGGATCGCTCCCCGGACGCCCTGTGCTGCCTTCGGGGCGGCCTCCTGGGCTGGTCCTGGGGGGGCTCCCAGACAGGCTCTGAGGACCGGCCCTAACCCGCGGGTCCCCCAGGGGGGTCTCCGCTCTCTCGCTCGGACCCGGGCCGGGAGCACGGGGCGGACCCGCACCTGGGGGCGCTGACGGGTCTCAGCGTCCGCTCCATGTGAACCCAGGCGAGCTGATGAAGAGCTCAAGCCGCGTGTCCCTGCGGTCACGTGCCACAGTCACGGCCGGTCTCCCGTAGGGAGCGCGTGGATCCGGGCTCCTCCGCCGCCCGTCCACGACCTCATTCTCCCCCAGAGCGGCTTTAAGGGATCACGCCCATCTCCGCCTCTACTTCCCCTCCCCCTCCAGAGCCACCAGACCCTTCCCGGGTAATCTCCGTTTAGCATCCCGCTCCTCCACGTGACCACCTCCGTACTTCGCCACCGCTTTCCCGGCTCAATCGCTCTCTCCTCACACCCCAGAGAGACACAGGCCCCAGAGCCGGGTGCGGGTGGGGGAGGGGCCTCAGCCCCCTCCCGGAAGGTTCCCCAGCTCTGTTTCCCTCCCTGCCCCGAGGGGGGGCGCTCCCCTTACACTGCCCAGAGACGCCGGCCATGCTGAGCGCCCCTTCCCCCGGGGCTGTTAAAACGAACTTTCTCTCTCCTGTGATAAAGATCTGGGATTTTCTGGGGGAGCAAAGGCTTTTTGTGCTGTGTGTGTGAGCCTAGGGCACTAGGGCTACGGAGAATTCTAATTTTGTCTCAAGCGGAGATTTTCACTGAGCGCAGCGATGTGTATGCAGCAGGGGCTTAGTGAGTGTTTATTAGTTTCTCTTTATCAGTGAAGGGGCTAACTGGCCTCCGAAGGCGTGCCCCCCACCCCCTCCCCCGAATTCTGGGCGCAGGTCAGGCGAGAGAAGTTGGTGAAATCTCTTCCATTTAAACGCCTTGCAGTCTCCTCCCACGGCGGGCCTGAGGTCGCTCTCGCTAACAGGAGGGGTCGCCCAGGACGGGAACTTTGACAAAGCGCCTACTGTGTGCCAGGCCCTGCGTTAATGCCGCCCGCTTCTGCCTCTATCCTCCAATAGCAGCGAATCATAGGTTTGCCAACCATCCCTGGGCTTTCCGTCAATGAGGAATTGACTTTCGGTTAGCAAAGCCCGAGGCAGGCGGCGAGAGGCGACCCAGACCGGCTGGGGCTGAATTTGAACTTCGCGCTTCTTCCGACCCAGCGCTCGGTGGACTTTGGGGCCCCCTGGCGGCCTCCAAAGAACCTCCTCTAAACTCTCGGGCTCCCGAAGCTCCCTGGGGATGCGGTTCTGGGCCCGCCCTCGGGCAGGGAGGGACCCCACGGTCCAGGACACGGCGCCCTCTGGTGCCCAGTTCCCTTCAGGGCGGCCGCGGAGCCGTAGGCTGCAGGAAGGAGGGAGGGACAAGGGGAAGGAGAGGCGGGCAAGACCTCACAGGGCCGGGCCAGACGCTAGGCAGGGGAAGGTGGAAGCAGGTTGGTTGAGGGAGGAGGCGTCGAGACAGGCGGGAACGAAGGCGGAGCCGTGAGCCCTTGGGGGCGGGGATTAAGCCGGAAGCTTGGCCTGAGTAGGCGGAGATGAAAAGGCGAGACCGGAAGTGGGGCGGGGCAGCGATTCGAGAGGGAAGGAAGAAGCAGGGCCGGAAGTGGGGCGGGAAGAGAGCAAGAGGGAGTGTCGGCGCTAGGCGGAAAGCTGCTAGGAGGAGGGCGGAGCAGCGGAGGGGCGGGGCGGGGGAGAGGACTGAGGGGAGGGGCGAGGCTGGAGAGCCGTCGGAGGCGGGCACCCCACCGAGGAAAAGGCTGGGGCCGGAAGCGGCCTCGGCGCGTCGGTTGTTGCCATGGATACCGCGAGCCCCGAGTCCCCGGCGCGCCTGGACGAGCTGATTTCAATGGAATCCTTGGCCCCGCGGTCCGGGGACTTGCAGACGGAAATGACGGAGCCGGTCTCGGAGCACGAGCCAGATCGGGAGAGCTCCGGCGCTGCTGGCAGCGACCTGAGCCCGCCCTGGGGCGGCGGCAGCTGGGAGAGCTTCCCGGAGCCCGGCTCCGAGCCCCCCCTGCTGAGGCTGCGCGCCACGTCCCTGCAGAGCCAGGTGGGGGCGGTCCCGCGCGCCCCGGCCCCTCCCCCGCCCCGCCCCTCCCTCCTCCCTCTTCCATCTTCTTCCTAGCCTCCCCCCCTCTCTCCCGCCCCCCCTCCTCCCCCCCTCCCTCCCTCTCTCCCTCCCTCCCCCCCTCCCTCCCTCTCTCCCTCTCTCCTGCCCTCCCTCTTCCATCTCCTTCCTAGCCTCCCTCCCTCCCTCCTTCTCTCCCTTCCTCCCTCCCCCCTCTCTCCCTCCCTCCCTCCCTCTCTCCCTCCCTCCCTCCTCTCCCTCCTCCCTCTCTCCCACCCCCCCTCCTCCCTCCCTCTCTCCCACCCCCCCTCCCTCCCTCCCTCTCTCCCTCCCCCCTCTCTCTCTCCCTCCCTCCCTCTCCCCCTCCCTCTCTCCCTCCCTCCCTCCCTCTCTCCCCCCTCCCTCCTCCCTCCTTCCCTCCCTCCTCCCTCTTCCATCTCCTTCCTAGCCTCCCTCCCTCCCTCCCTCCCTCCCTCCCTCCCTCCCCCCTCTCTCCCTCCCTCCCCCCTCTCTCCCTCCCTCCCCCCCTCCCTCCCTCCCTCCCCCCTCTCTCCCTCCCTCCCTCCCTCTCTCCCTCCCCCCTCTCTCCTTCCCTCCCTCCCTCCTCCCTCCCTCCTTTGATGTGTCCACAGTGATGAGGCAGCAGTGCCCGGCCATGCCCTGACAGGAGGCTGGGTGGGCAGAAGGGAGGCGGGGAGGTTGGGCAGAGAGAGGCGGGCGTCGCCCCCTCTGGCCTCCTCCGCTCCAGCCTCAGGCAGCCCCTCCCCCCCAGGACATCTCACACCTGCTGACCAGCCTCTTCAAGAACCTGTACACTCTGGATGTGATTGGCGAAGACATTGGGACGAACTTCATTAAATCCCGGGGTGGAGAAAATGCCAGGCATGAGAAGTTTGTAACTGAGCTGCAGAAGGTAAAAGGGGGCCTGGCCTCTACTGGGAAAGACTTACAGAACTCTGTGGTTAAATCACATTTCATCACGACCTTTAACCCCTCAGTTCTCAATCCATTGATTGACAAGCATTGATTAGGTACCTACTGTATTCCAGACACAGTGCTAAAGGCAAAGTTCTAGACAGTCTAAGTAGGAAAAGAATTAGCTAAGGCTCTAGAACAAAGACAGTTGGGAAGGCGTGCTGTAGTTGGGGAGGTCCATAGGCAGAGGAGAGAGGAGCCTTCCCCTGGCAGTGGCCTGAGGGAATGCCCAGAGCTGGGGAGGGAAGGCCTGGCTCCGGAATAAAAGGACTTCTGGCCCTTTTGATGGATTAAATGCACGAGCCTGAGAAAGGCTGCGCTGGAAGAGCCCAGAGGCCCGACTCACCCTCCGGCCCCCTGGTGGCCACCCATGGCTTGTGCTCCTTCTGGAGGGGAGAGTGCTCCAAGGGCTCTCGAAATCCTCCCGCTGATCGTTCATGGACCAATAATATTCCCAATGTTCATGAGCCATCACTCACTCAGCCAGCCCCCAACGATCCGCTCGGTTCCCACACTGGGGATGGTGGAGCCCTGGGGGGGGGCGATTGGCTGGGGGCTGGGGGAGCACTCAGGGAGGACGGAGCGAGGTCAGCGCCACCGTGTCCCTTCCCTTGTCGTCCTAGCTTCGCGATGAATACACCCAGAAGTTGGCGGACGCCGAGATGGTGGAGCTGCACATCATCCAGGCCCGGGCGCGCGCCTTGGCGGAAGAAGAGCGGGTCCTCAACAACTTGAAGACCATGGGCTCTAGTCCCGTCCACTTGCCTCCAGGTACGTTTCTGGGACTGCTCTTGTCCAGAGAGACCGAGGCGCCTGCGTCCTCTCCAGGGGACCAAGCCGGGCTCCGAAGGGGCCGTGTGGCGCAGTCAGGCCCGAGCCAGCCTTTGCCCTGCGGGGATGGCCCCGAGAGCCCACTGGGAGGGGCCAGCTCTGCTGCTCTGCAGCTTCCTCCCAGAAGAGGCCTTGAAGACAGCTGCCGCACCTCCCCAGCGGTGTCCTGTGTCCCCTTGGTCACCGGCCTGGAGTGCCCGCCCTGCCTCGGTCAGCCTCCCTGGACACACCCGAGAGCATCAGTGTAGTTCCTAAAACAGGGCATCCGAGCTGGGCGGGGTCTGACCAGGGCGGTCCCCTTTGGGGCCCGTCCCCGCGCATCGCGGCCATTTTTTTGCTGGGGTCACACCACTGCCTCACGTGGTCCATTTAACCCTTTATGGGTCCCCCACTTATCCTTCTTTTCTACCTGGGTGACAGAGGGGAGGGAGTCCTGGGCTTGGAGTCAAGAGGACCCGAGTTCAGATCCAGCTCGGTGAGCCTGGCCCGTCTGCCTCAGTTTCCTCACCCGAGAAGCAGAGAGGAGTAGCATCAGCCCCTCCCAGGGGGCTTGTGAGGATCAAGTAATTACAAAGTGCTTAGCACAGGGCACTGGGCTACAGAAAGGTTCATTCATCTCTCTCTGAGCACAGGAGGGGGCACCTGGAGACTCTGATTCTCACCCCTGGCTCGGGTTCTAGCCTGTTAGGATCTCGGCCCCCAGCGTCCCCACCTGGGCTGTGCTCGCGGTGCCTTGATGTCCACGCTGTCCCTGCCTGGCGTGGCAGAACCCGGGGCGGCAGCACCGCTGGAGGCCGGCCGGCTCCGTTCCCCACCTGCGCCCCTCGTTCTGCAGCCACTTCCCTTTGGTGGCTGGCCAGAGGACGCTGCCCCGCCCCGCCTCCCACAGAGCCTCTGGCTGGAGCCCCAGCGTCTTCTGAGGAGGCTGCTTAGGCCTTGTAGAGCGCCATGGGAGCTTGCTGAGAAGCAGGGAGGTGGTTGATGGATAGGAGAGCTGGAAGGGCTCCAGCCGCAGTTGCGTGGTTCAGGAGAGCTGTGCTGACCCCTGACCTCCCGGCCCAGGGCAGCGGCAGTGCCGATAGGAAGGAGCCTCACGGAGTCCCCGGGACCGACCCCCCTCCTTTCTTTCCTGGCCTTGTAAACAGCGGGAGGCCCCCTGATTGCATCCGGGGCCGTGTCCAAGGTCCCACCCGCCTGACGGGCTCTTCCTGTCCAGAGCCTGCGCATTGAGTGGCCCCTCTTCATCTCACCCCCACCCCCAGGCCTGACCTTCCTGCGCCTTCTCATCAGATCAGGCCGGCGGGATGTAAATCTGTTTTCATGGGGAGGTTTGTTCCTCCTGCTAGACTGGAAGCTTCTCGAGGGGAGGGGTGGCTGCCTCCTTTTCCTGCTTCCCCCCGTAGGGCTTACATGACAATCGGTCAGCATTGATTAAGCACCTACTGGGTGCCAGATATTATGTAAGTGTTGAGGGTACAAAGAAAGGCAAAAGCCAGACTGTGCCCTGAAGGAGCCACCGGTCAAAGGCGGGGACGAGACATGAACCGTACGGACGGACCGTGCGGGATTGGCAGGACGTGTGGGCAGGGGTCCGGGGAGGCCCCAAGGTGAAGGAAGCGAGACAAGGACAGAGCCACAGGGGAGGGGCAGCAAGGAATCTGAAAGTTCTTAATGCGTTCCACAGCTTTCTGTTCAGCCTCTGCCCAGCTTTGGCTCGGGTGGGCAACTATTAACTGTCTGCTGCTTCCTTTAATCCAGTGAAATCTGCCTTCAGATGGTGTGTGGACAACGAGCTCCTCAAGAAGAACAACCTGATTTGTCCCGAGGATTACATCCATGACCCTCTGCCTTTATCCCATGCGCCCAAAGGTAAGGATTGTCTCCTTTCTAAGGGGTCTTCTCGCCAAACACCAGGCTGCACAGCCCCAGCTGCAGCGCGGGGAGGAGCCGTGTGGCTCGGGCTCCTCCGCTCTTGGCCCGGCACATGCCCCTCACCGCCCTTTCAGGCAAGGTTCCTCGCTCCAGGAAGGTGTGTGCTCTGGGGTGGCCAGCAGAGGAGCAGAGTGTGGCGGTGCCCACGGGCTCCCGGGGCCACTGCAGAACCAAGGAATCGTTCAGTCTGTCAGCCACCATTGTGTGGGCTGGGGATTTTAAGGAAAAGAAAGAGTCCTTGGCTTCTCTGTCCAGTCCGTCCTCGGCTCAGGTCCCCCTCTCCTTCCCCAAATCCTCGGTACTCTGCCTCTCTGACGGGCATTGGCGCTTTGTCTTAGGTGAGGCCGGGACAACAGGAACGTGGTCTTAGAGGCCGAGGGGGAATCAGGGAGAGCTCAGGAGAGAACACGGTTCTAGCACAGGGAGGGGGGATCCCAGCAGAGGAGATCCTTCAGCACAGGGGCCAGGGCAGGCCTTGGGACTGGCTTGAGGGAAGCCTTTGATCTGGAGTCAGAGGCATCACGAAGGGGGCTTGCCAGGGCCACTGATGGTCTTCATTTGCTTCGAGAGGCTGGCACTCTCCTTGGGTTCCCTTCCCTGAGATCTTCCTCCTCAGAGTCTTGCCAAGGAATCCTCTGGCCTTAACTCTTGGGGTTCCCTTCACTGGTTTCCCCTCCCTGCTCCCTTCTTCCCCCACTTCCCTCCTCTCTTTCTTGCTTCTCTCTGGTGAGTCCTTGTTCTCGTACCTCGGCTTGCCTTCCGTTGCCCGGAGAATGCTTCCAAGCCCCAGCCCCTCTTAGTCCCTGAAGTGGGTCTCCCTTGGGCTCTGGGATGGCCCCGAATCTCAGTCAGGATAGCTAGACAAAGCCATGAACTGGGTGTATCGGGGTCCCCGCAGCCGGAGTTCTTCCTCTGAAAGGAAAGCCGGCTTCTCACTCCTCTCCTCCCTGGGAGCATTGCGCTAGCTGGGCAATTCCCAGGCCTTGGCTGGTGATAGAATGTATCTGGGGGTGGGCATAAAAGGGGGGAAATCCCCCAGCCTTTGGGGCTCTCCTTTTACATTACCGCCTTGGTGGGGGTCCTGCCAAGAGCGAATGGGGTCCCCGCCAGCCTCTCCTCCTTAGAGACAACATAGACAATGCTGAACTCTGAAAGGAAATAGCGCCCCGTTTCCCGGGGATGCCTTTCCTCCTTTGGCCACTTACATGGCATTAATAAAATAAAGGTTTTATTTGTATCTTTTGTTCTTGGATCATGGACATTTCCCATTCTATCCGTGCCCCTTCCCACTGCTGCCTCCCAGAGAGGGTTGTCCCTTATAGTAAGGAATCAAAAGGGGAGAACTTTTCAGCAAAATCAACTTGTATATTAAAAGAAGCGAATATTTATGTAGCCTGTCCCAGTAGCCTCCCACTTCCCAGCAGAGAAAGGTTACATTCATGGAATTTAATCTTTCCCTAAGTTGTATTTGCTACCAGAAACAGCAGCTGGATTTGATTCAGCAGCTCCAGAATAATGCTTTGGCTGTGGATTCCTTTCTGGCTCGTCCCGTGGCCTAGAAACATTGAGCCCCTGGGGGTCTATCCCTTCCAGCGTTCTAGAGGGAGGGAACACATTGTTAAAAGATGCTGAAAAACGAGGCTGGGAATTCTCTGATTCTTCCATCTAAAGCCTTTGCCCACCCAAAGCTTCCTAACCCAGGACTTTGTCCTGTGTGATGGAGAAAACTCCCAGCAGGCCTCTCGTTCTGGATTCATGGAGAATCCCATGGAAGGGACCTCTTCACCTGGACCAACGTGTAATAGCTCTTGGGGGAGGGGGGAGCCAAGGACCCGTGGACTGGCGAATGTCCTTTCCCTTCATGATCATTGCTTTCCTTTGAGCTACAGAAGAAAGTGTCCCGGAGTACTACAAGATGACCTTTAGCTACCAACAGCACATTCTAGAGCCAGAGGAAAATCAGAAACTGGCAGAGATGGTCTACAAGAAGAAGCTTCCGGCCATCTCTTCCGAAGTGTCCTTGTCTACCCTGACAAAATGCTCCACACCAGAAGTGAACCTCCCCACAATAGTCAAGGTGGGCGCTAGAACCCACAATCCCGTGTCTGTAGGGGGTGGGGTGGTGTTGGAACCAGGCAGAAGAGAGAGAGCTTTGAAGGGCACTCCACAGTGCCCCCTTCCCAGGGTTATCTAGAAGGGCGCCAGAAGCCACGATCCCACGCCTGCAGGGGAGGGCTGGAGCTCGGACTGTTTCCTTTTTCTTGTGTGGTCTGAGTCTGGGCCTTCAGCTCCGAGCAGAACCTCTCTGGACGTGATTTGGAAAGGTCTGGTGCTTCTGCTTGTTTCCCAGAAATACCAATCACCAAAGAATAAGATGTGGATGAATCATTTAAACACGACCCAAAGGGTCCAGGAGAGAGAACGTCTCAGAAAGTTTGAGAACCAACATAATTTTCTCAAGAACCCTCGATTTTATCCCCCTAACACTGTGAATGGAGGCAAGTCCCTCATTTTTCCGCTAAAGAAGCCAGAACTGATGGAAGATGAACAGAATATTGATTTCAGTGAGAGGTTTGTCTAGGATGCATGTGAACCCCCAAAACAATAAAGACTTGATAGTTCCTTTTTTTTTTTCCCCAGAGTGTCCTTGCTCTGCTTTGGTGGGGATGGGGTGGGAGGATCTGGGGATGGAGTCTCCAAGTGGAGCCTGTGGAACTACACAGGGAAAAGGGGTGGGGTGCTGCTTCATCTCCATGGGCTCTTTCTTCTTTAGGTCAGCACTGGGATGCAGTTAGATAACGGGGGATCTCTGCTTGTTTCCTTGTGTTCTCAGTGCCCGCTCCTGCCAGTCCCTTAGCAGGACTTTTCATTCTTCTCCCAATTTGACAGTTCCTGGGAAATGAACAGAAATAAACAGAAATGCTGGTTTTCTCCAGACATAATTCCTCCCAGTCGGTCAGTAGTCAGCAAGCACCGATTTGACCCTTACCGTGTGCCAGGCACACAGACAAAAGTACCTCCTGTATGTAACTGGGCAGATGCTCTGCCTTGGGGCAACAAGCACCGATTTGACCCTTACCGTGTGCCAGGCACACAGACAAAAGTACCTCCTGTGTGTAACTCGGCCTTGGGGAGGAAAGCCGTGGCTACGGCTGGCACTGAGGAGCACGGGCCTGGGCCGCCCCCCTGGAGGGCAAACGCCCGCATCCACACACGTGCTCACGCCTCTCTGTGTGGCTCTGACAGGCCTCTCTTTTCTGTTTCCTTCCAGAAATTTTGGTGATACTCCGGTGTTTCTAGCTAAGCCAGCGGTGGTTTTTTTTACTGATTATGTAGTTGGACCAGTTTACGAGGTAGACATTTTGCTTCCTTATTGACTCTTTCTTAACCCTTACTGCTCCCAGTCTTGGCCCAGGCCATTCTGTTGTTTAATCACAGATAGACTGAAGCAGATACGCCCAGGTGCTAAAGAACCATGATTAACCAAAGGGTTTGGAAACCAGAGAACTTTCCCCCCTCGTCCCCCTAGTGGAGCTCGGAAGAGGTGGGAGCAGACAAGAAGAAATGGAGGAAAAGAGTCTCTTGGTGCACTCTTTAGTCTGGAAAAAAGCAGGCCCAGATGGAGGCCCGTCCGAACAGGCGGGCTGGAATGCCGACTTGTTCCTGGATCCCAGAAGACTAGAATCACTTGGGATTCACTTGGGAGCCTGGAATGGATGTAGGCTTAAGAGTAGGAAGCTTTATTTAATACAGTACAGAGTAACAGAATTTAACTTATGACCCCCCAAAACTTGAGAGAACTTAATCAGACATGATTAAGTTCCTGAAGTTTATATAAATTCATAGACTATAGCTCTGCAGTGGTTCATTCAGGCGTTTAGGGATTCATTTGCTTGTTCGTTTACCGCGTGATGATTGGGTATAAGATCCTGAACGCCAAGAGGGAGAACTACAGAGTTATGTGAGAAACAGGCTGTGTGCTCAAGGGACTTGCAAAATCTCGGAAGAGAAGATACAGGGGTGTGTGCTGAGAAAGTGCTCTGAGCAGATCGTGGTGGGAGGGGATCATGGAAAGCTTTGGCCACGATGTCTTGGAGCTGGGTCTGGGCTCGGAGAGATGTGGAATTGGGACAACAAACAAGCATTTGGGGAAATGCCCCCTAGTGTGGCTGGGAGGTGAGGTCAGCAAAGGTCAGTTAAGATTGGGATGGATTGAAGACTTGTGCAGAGCAGTGGCCCTTGAGGACTGTGAGGGGTTTGGGAGATGATGGCCGTCACTGCAGGGTGACACGAAGATGGGCAATCGCCACTCGGACATCACCTGCTGAGCTCCCTGCGTTTCTTCTTGTGAGACATGGGCAGAAGTCCACACAAGCAGTGAAGCAGAATCCTGGGAGGGGAACAGGAGGGGTAGGGAAGGGAGCCACTGTCACGGGGCTTTTCATGGCCCACTACAGAAAGCATTTCTGCTCCCTGGCTCCCGCAGACCTCGGGCAGCTCCTCGAGGGGGGGCGGGCCTACGGGACCAGCAGGAAGCCAGGACTCCTTCCTCGGGCCAGTTAGGGAAAAGGAAGACGGGGAGAGTTTGGTTTCTGAGCTGTGCCCCTGGGCTGTAAATGGCAGGGCCAGATTTTGATTCCGCCCAACCTTTGTTTCCCACCTTGTTCTTGAAATGGCGCATCCAGATTGTGCTCGAGCTGCAGAACATGACATCCACCAGCCGGCACCTGAGAGTCCTCCCTCCTTCCACGCAGTTCTTTTCCCTTGGCTTAGGTAAGTGTGAAGGAGTCCAGTGGCGCTTCAGTCCCAGCTCTGCTTCCTTGTTGGCCAAGACTCCTCTGCTTGGAGAATTCTGGAGCTCCTGCAGCGGTGGGGCGTCCCACGCCGCCCACTCTGGGGGAAACTTTGGCTGCTTCCAGGAGGGAGAGGCCTGTGGCAGTTTGGGGATCTCAGGCGGCCTCGGGCACCCTGGGCTTGGGGCTGGACCCCCAGTACTATCCCACCACTGCTCCATCACTCAGAATGGTGAGAGCAGATGCAAAGGAAGGCCTCTGACATCTGAGCCGAGGCTTGAAACCTCCCTCCCAATGGATCAGAAGCCAGCCAGCTGCGTGTGGGTGCTCTGAGAGGAGGGGGAGGCCTTCCTGGGGAGGAGCACTCCTCCTCCTACTGCTGTCTGCCTTAACTTCCCCCTCGGTCACATGGGCTAGGAGGAGGAGGTGCAGTAAAGCCCTTAGCACAGTGCCTGATGAGCACATAGTAGGTGCTTTGTCAATACTTGCTCCTTGGGGCAGCTAGGGGGCGTGGTGGATTGAGTCCCAGCCCTGAAGTCGGGGAAACTTGAATTCAAATCTGGTCTCAGACACTTAACACTTCCTAGCTGTGTGACCCTGGGCAAGTCACTTAACCCCAATTACCTTAGCAAAAAAAAAAAAAAAAAAAAAACACAAAAAACTTGCTCCTTTTCCCTTTCCCATGGGCAGTGTCGGCTCCCCAATCTCCCCCCGAGCTGTTCCCAGGTGTCTTGGATCAGAAGCCATTTCTTTGGGGGTGCTCAGTTCTCAGGAAGACTCGTGCCCTGCAGTTCTCTGCCCCCTGGGCCTCTGCTGTTCTCAGCAGCCTGATCCCAGGGAGCTGCTACCTCGGGGTGGGGCCTGGGCCCTCCAATGCTTCTCGTTGTCCGACAGGAAAGTTCCCAGGCAAAGGCGGCCTGGTGGCCCCGGGGATGATCTGCCAGTACACAGTCCGCTTCGCGCCCGACAGCCTCGGAGACTTTGATGATTTTATTTTGGTGGAGACTCAGTCGATCCACACGCTTCTGGTCCCCTTACAAGCCAGGAGGTCGCCGCCTATACTGACCTGTTAGTATGGGTTCAGCAGGTGGGGGGTGCGGGGGGTGGGCAGGTGGCGAGCCTCCCAGAGGAGCTCCAGGAGGGGCTCCCTCCAGCAAAGCAGGCCACAAGCAGACAGACAGTGGTGCTCCAGGCCCAGGTTCTGACCCTGCTCTGCCCGGGGAGAACAGAGGACACCAATCAAGGACCTCGGAGGTCCCTGCCAGCTCCAAATCTGTGCTGCTTGCCAAGTCCTAGGGCGCTGTCAGAGGCACATGGAAGGTAAGGGATGTCCCAGCATCCGCCCCACAGGGAAGCATCTTGCCCTGGCACCCGCAGCTGATGTCACTGGTAGACCTGAATCCAGGCCCGATTCTGAGCCCAGCAGTCCGTGCCTTGTGCCCGCGGTGGGTGGTTATTGAACAATAAAGATCTAGGAACAAGGGGCGGGGCTACCCTTGACTGAGGACTCGCTGAACAAATGAGGGCACCGGGAAGTCGGGAACACGGCTGGGTAGCGAAGGTGAAGGATGCAGAGAAACCGGGGGAGGGGACTGGTCAGCCCGACGCAGAGCGAAACAAGCAGAACCAGAGCCTCTGAATCTGGAGGCTTCACATGCACAATTGTGTGTACAGAAACACACGTACACGTACAGAAACACGGCCATGAATGAATGACTGCCTCTATTATATACCTAATACACACACTCTCACACACTCACACTCACATTTACACACTCGTATCTCCATGGGAAAATGTAGAAGAGCACGAGGGATAAGATCTAATTGTTGGATAAGCAAAAAGCTGGATTGTTTCTCTTTGGGTCGGGTGAGAAGGGATGGAAGTGGGGGTGAAATCACTGGGTTGCAAAGACAAGGGGAAGCAAGAAAATGCATTAAGAAGACATGCAGAGACTGGGGATTTCTCTCTTTTCCACGTGCCGTGGGAGAATCTCTTCCCGGCCCGGCCTTACTGCCCACGCTGCTCAGATCTGGCCTACTTCCTCCATGGCAGATGCCGGGGGTTGGCTTTTTGATCCATCCATCCCTTGGTTTGGCACCCGCTTTAATAGTTTCCCGATTCTCTTACTTGGGGCACTTGAGGAGGATTGCCACTCTCCCTGACCCAGGTTAGCCAGCATTCACAATTCATTCTGAGTAAGCCACAAAAGAACGAAGTTCCTTGTGCATAATTAAGAGTCTGCTCACGCTCCTCCCCCGTGAAGCTCCCCCCTGTGAGGTTCTGGCTGTAACTTGGAGCTGTCCGGGAGGCTGTCCCCGAACCTCCTCCACAGCTTGTTTTATCATCACTTATTTGACTTTGACTTTGACACTTATTCGGTAGCTTGCATTGCAGACACGTAGTAAATAGATTACAGGGACTTTTCTTGCTGGACTTTGTCACTTTAATCTGTTCTGGAATCCTTGACTCTGAAAAGAGGTCGTCCCCTATCCTCCCGGTCCTTCAGCATGTAGCCCACCCAGTCTTAATTCAAAAGAAGAGAAGTCTGGTCCTTATCTGAGGGTCACATTAGCTAAGTTCCTACATTTCTGGAGCAGAAGCTGAGGAGAGGCCCTGCTCATAAGAGGAGACGCCTCCTGGGGAGTTGCCCTGAACCTTGGAATGGTGGCCTGGGGACCAGTTCCCTCAGGCCTTTAATTGGGTGTCAGGACTTTGGGGTTCTCGATTCTCGTCCATCAGGGACATAAGGAAGTGCGCCCTCCTCAGGAAGGCCTCCTAGCCTTGGAGACTGACTGGGGGCGGCTGATATGGCGGCCCAAGGCTGGGGACTCCAGGCGAGTTTTGTTATGTCATGGCAGATCTGCAGCAAACGGGAGCCTGGCCCACAGTCTTGGCGGCAGCTCCCTCCCTGCTTCTGTAACCTTTAACCATCCGTACTCCCAGGGTTCCCTTTCTTCTTTGGAACTGCTGATCCCAGACTCAGCCTCTTAATTTGCCATATTGACTCCCCAGGGGCAGCTCCCATGACGCTTGTTGTCTGTCTTGTTTTGTGATTGTCGCAGTGGGTCCAGTCTTAAACTGTGGTTACTGCCTTGTTGGCGGAATAAAAATGACCGGGTTCGTCTGCAAGAACGTGGGACTGAGCGTGGGCAAGTTCTGCATCATGCCGAAGTCGAGCTGGCCACCTCCCAGTTTCAGGGTGAGGCTCCCCCCACGCCGTCCTTGGGACAGAGGGGACGTGCATGGGGCTCAGGCAGCTCCGACGGAGCTTGTAAAACCTCTGCCTTTCACCCACGGTCCAAGAAGAGGAACCTTGTGGCAACAAGTGGGATTTGGGAGAGGAGGAGGAGGACCAAGCCTGTCCCTGTCCTTATCTCATTTCTGTATCCCTCAGGCCGTCGCCACCATTGGCTTTGTGGAGCAACCCCCATTTGGGATTCTGCCTGCCGTGTTCGAGCTCTTCCCAGGACAGGCCGTCTTGTTGGAGGTGGGTAGGGAGTCACGGTTGGGTTGGACTTTGTACAGGACGACGGCTGGTCGTGTTTGACTATTGTTTGACTGTTCTTTGACCAGAGCCCTGCTGACCCACCACTCATTCCTTTCTCGGCTGTCAAATCGCAGATATTAGTGAACCTCACGGGAGCGTTCACTGTCATTTATTGCACAAAGAAATTCCATCAAGCAATTGAGCCTTTGAAATGATTCCTCTGGGGGAAATGTAATCTGCTTGATTATTATTATTTCTGCCAAATGTATTTTTTTTCTGGATTACTGTTAAGACACTGTGCATTCTAGGCTTCAAGTAAGCACACGAAGCCCTTCCTGATTGCTCTAGATGCTGGTGCCTTCCCTCCTAAACTGCCTCAAATACATTTTGGGGGTCCTTGTCTCCCCAGTTCCAAATGCCTTCTCCTCTTGGAGAACTTTCCACTCTCCCTCTACCTCGGAAGTACCTAGAATCTCGTGAAGGGCAGGGGACTGCCTTTTACCTTTCTTTGTATCTCCAGTACACAGTAGGTGCTTAATCAGTGCTTATTTACTGGTTACATTCAACCCCTCAGAGCTTATCCTTGACCATAGTTTTGTTTTTCCTCTATTTAAATATCTTCAGAATCTCTTTGCCTCTAGTCTTGCCTTCTCATGTCTCGATCCAGTGTTTTTTGACTTGGTTATCCCACCATCACTCCCAGATAAGAATATGTGAAGCTTGTGATGTCTCCCCATTCCTGCACCCCAAACTAGGAGATAGCTTAGTATGGAAGAAGAAATGGTTGAATTCCCAGGCAAAGGAACTGGGTTCAAATCTTAGCTCTGCTATGTATGGTGTGTCTGGGTTTGAGCAGATCACCTCATTCTGGGGGCTCTGAAAATGAGGAAGCTGATGAGACCATTTCTGAGGCTCCTCCCATTCCAAATCTCGGCACATTTTGTGGTCTTTCTGGGAGTTTGCTTTCACTGAGATGTGGGGTGAGTGGGCTCCAGGCGTCCAGCCTCCCCTGCTAGTCATAAACATCCTCCTTCCCATATCACACTCCTCCTCCAGAGATCCTCCCTTTCCAGAGAGTGTTAGTGATGATGGATGGGAAAGAGGCACGAGTGGAGGGGCCGCTTCAACGCCCATTCTGTGATTTCCCCGGCTCTGACTTTTCATTGCGACAGCCTCCTTGCGGGAGACTCTGGCCCTGGGAGTGGTTTGGGGCTGCTCTGAGTCGGCTTTCCTCCATCATCATCAGGTTCCTCCAGGAGCGGAGCTCCCTTTGGGCATCACACTTGTGTGCCTGCCCTGCTAGGACTCCACTTCCTTTCCCAGAAGACTTCCCCCTGCCCAGGGTAGCATTTCCTCTTTGAGCTTCAAGGGGCCCCCACTTGTGTCCTGGGGCTCAGGGAACAAGTGTATTAGTTCATTTCCATCTCACCCCAGTTTCTGAGCTCAGTGACATCTGCACTGGAGAACCCGGCACTCGGCTCCATTCAGAAAACTCTGATGGACGGGGCTGCCCGGGGAAGGGGGCCCTCATACCTGTCTCCTTGGTTCTTGTGTCTCCAGCACCTAGCACAGTGTCTGACACAGACCAGAAGCTTCATAAATGACCACTGATCCAGACTGATTCCCACCTGGGAGTCTCAGATACTGGCCAGTAATTGAAGAGCCTCAGTTTCCTTACCTGTGAAATGGGAATCGCCACTAGTTGTAGTAGTTATATCAGGAGTGATGTTGAGGAAAGTGCTGTAGAAACAAGGGTTGTTCCTCCTCCTCCAGGAAGGAAAGAACCTTCCCTGAGAATGGCTGCCCAGGGCCATCTCTACTTCACTGGGGAACAAGATGGGTTTTGAGGTGTGTTCATACGCTCTTACACCAGAACCATGTTCTCCATTCCCCAGAATCACAGGTCATTCGTTAGGCAGAAGGTTGGGGTGATGTCACGTCTGGTCACATGCTCTCTGTTTCAGGTGTTGTTTCTTCCAACTTCCTTGGAAACTGTGGAAAAGCCTTTCATCATCGTGTGTGACAACTGTCAGATCAGAGAAATCATCATTTCAGGTTTGCTTGCCACTGACCCAGGCCTGAGTCTCAGGGAATTCCATCCTGGCCCTGTAGCCACATTCCTTTTTGGGCTGGGAAAGCCTCCTTCTTCTTGGGCTTAAATAGTTGAGTTTGTAAACCTCCTAAAGTTTAGCACTTCTACTTCTCTCTCTCAAATTTGTCACTGAGGGAAATGGGAAGTTTTAGCTGGACCTCACAGGAAACCAGGGAAGTCAGTAGTCAGAGCAGAAGAGGAGAATGTTCCAGGCCTGAGAGACAGCCAGAGAAAAGGAATGTCTTTTTCATGGAAGACACAAGGCCGGTGTCACTGCCCAAGGAGTATGTGCTGGTGGTGAGGGGGAAGGATACTGGAAAGGAAGGAGGGAGCAGGTTATGAAAACTTTTGAGTAACAACCATAGAGTTTTGTATTTTGATCCTGGAGATTATAAAATGATATGGTCAGACTTTTGCTTTAGGAAGATAATTTTGACAGTTGGACATAGAATAGACTGGAGGGTGGGATTGGAGGAAGACAGATACCCTCTCTCCCTGCCCCAAGCAGGCTATTGCAATAGTTGGGCTGTGAGGTGATGAGGGTGTTTGGCGCTGATCTGGAGGAGGGAAGGATATTATTTGAGAGATGCCACAGAGGTGAAATCAACCAAAAGCACTACCACAGAGATGAAATTGACAAGAGATGCCACAAAAGTGAAATCGAGCAGAAGCACCATTACATAGATGAAATTGACCAGAGATGCCACAGAGGTGACATCAGCCAAAAGCACTACTACAGAGATGAAATTGATCAGAGATGCCACAGAGGTGAAATCAGCCAGAGGCTCTGTTACAGAGATGAAATTGACCAGAGATGCTGCAAGAGTGAAATCAACCAGAGACACTACCTAGGTGAAATGGACCAGAAATGCTGCAGAGGTGAAATCCATGAGAATTGTTACAAAGGTACTTTGTGTAGGCCTTGGCACCATCTTGGATATAAGGAGGTGAGAGAGTCTAGCGTCTAGGATGATTTCTAGGTTGCAAGCCTGGGAGGATGAGGGTGCTCTCCACAGTAATAGGGATGAGAGGAGGGGGAAGAGTTTGGAGGAAAGATAATGAGTCCTGTTTTGGGCATATTGAATTCAAGATGGGTGACTAATTGGAGATATCTGAAAGACTGATGGAGATAAGATACAAGATTGAAGGTCAGCTGAGATTGGGATAGAAAAAGGTCGATTTGAGACTCATTATCCTTCTCCTGATGACTAGTGTTCAGAGAGGGAACAGGAGAATGAGGTGGGGGTGGGGAGCAGGGGAGGTGTCCTGAAAACCTAGAGAGAGTAGCAAAGAGAGGGGAGGACAGCCACAAAGGATCCGTGATAACATTATGGGGACTCCTGTATGGGAACTCCCTTCACCATGCAGAGGGCAGCCTGCTTTTGACTTAGGAGTCGAGTTTTAGGGAGTTGCCTGAAGTGCCCGTCCTCACTTGGGTCATCCCGGCAGCTCTTCCCTCTTCTGTACAAGTTCTAAGCTTGGAGGACAGTCTGGGTGCCCGGCAGCAGTGATGATGGAGCATTCACATTTTCCTCTTTTACACTGAAATCTGGATTCTCTTTGTTCATGACCCTTACATCATGCTGATGTGGTACAGCTTCCGGAAAGATGTAGCAGGAACCCTGAGGCCGCCTGGCCTTGGGAGTGATGTAGTTAGAAACGATATATTTCTTCCCAGAGGTTATCCTGCTCCAGTTTATTCTATATGACCAAGATGCTGTGGCTACAAATATCGCTGGCTGTCAGGTAACAGCCTGTTGGTTAATTATAACAGAGTTTCTGAGACTAATAAACAACAATAATGAGGTGCTTCTCTAGACCACTGCTCAACTCCTCCTCTAAGCCATACAGTTAGTATATCAGCCACATAAAGCACCTAGTTTTCCCAACTTTTTCCTATGAATTTACTTTCTTGCTCTTGCTTTTTGCTAACTGCTTTTAAAACTTAGCCTACTTTAATTAGTATTGCAATTATAATAAACTTTGCCCCTTGACTTGAAGATGGGTCCAAGACTTGTAACACTGATCTGGAAGCCCAAGCTTTTGGGGTCTCCTTTGAATCTCAACAGTGTCACTATTTTAAGCCTTTCTTGAGTGACACATTTTTCTCCCTCTTGGCATTTAAATACCAATTTTAAGCATCAGGTGCCCGTCAGAGTGTCTGGGGCCTGATGAGCCCTTAATAAACGGTCCTACACTCAGATCATTTCTTCCATCCCAGGATTCTGTCTTAATTTATGGTATATTATGTACTATACATTTGACCCTTACCCAAATTTGTTTCTTTCCTATTTAATGATATTTTATTTTTTCTAATTATATAAAAAGATAATTTTCAATATTTATTTTTATAAGATTTTAAGTTCCAAATTTCTCTCTCTCCCTCTTTTCTCTCCACCTTTCCCAAGACAGAAGGCAGTCTGATACAGGTTATATATGTACAGTCATTTTAAACTTATTTCCATGTTAGTCATGTTGTGAAAGAAAAATCAAAACTAAAGGGAAAAACCATGAGGAGGAAAACATTAAAATAGTATGCTTCCATCTGCATTCAGTCTCCACAGTTTTTTCTCTGAATGTGGATAGCATTTTCTATCACAAGTCTATTGAAATTGTGTTTAATTGCTGTATTGCTGAAAAGAGCTAAGTCTATCATAATTTGTACTATTTGGACTAGCTCTCTGGAGGATCTGGGTACCAGCCTGAATCCTTGGTCTTAGAAGAGGAGTGATGAGGCGAGACTCACATGGATGGCTAAACATAGAGTTTAACTTATTTCAAGCTCTCTCAAAATACCTTAGTACAATTACATCACTACATCATACTGAGCATGTGCTAACTATAAACTCTGCTGTTATTATGTAAATGCCCCTACTGCAAATATCTCTGCTTCAAGTAGGTTGTCACACAACCCCTGACTTCTCAGGAAGGCTGAGATTCCCCCAAGGGGAGATGAGAACTGATCCAGACATTTCAGCTGGTTCCCTCTGGGATGAAAGATCTTATACCTCACTGAGAGTTCCCCCACTGACTGTGGCCCTCTACAATAATTGATTATCATACAGTGCTGCTGTTACTATGTACAATGTTGTTCTGTTTCAGCTCACTTTGCTCCACATTAGTTCATGTAACTCGTTCCAGGTTTTTCTGAGATCACCCTGCTTATCACTTATTATAGCACAATAGTATTTCATTACATTCATATTCCACAGCTTATTTAGTCATTCCCCAATTGTTGGGTATCCACTCAATTTCCAATTTCTTGCCTTCGTAAAAAGAGCTGCTACAGACAGTTTTGCACGTGTGTCCTTTTCCCTGTTATGACCTCTTTAGGATACAGATCCATTAAAGACATGATTTTTTCCTATTATCTTAGCCAATCTGATAGGTGTGAGGTGTTACTTAGGAGAATTAAGGTGGAATTTAGTGTGTGTTATTCCCTCTTTGAGCCAAATCTGATAAGAATAAGGGTCTAACCGTGCATCCTCCTCTTTTCATCTTCTGTAATAGGTCTTTTTGCCTCTTCATGTGATGTTATTTACTCTATTCCTCCTCTGTTTTTCCTTTTCTCCCAGCACAATCATTTTTCTACCCCCTTTTTTATATATCATCATATTAAAGTCAACTTAGACCTACACGCTCTATGTATATTCCTTCTAACCTCCCTAATAGACTTCTCAATGGTTATAAGTATCAACTTCCCATGTAGGGATGTAAACTATTTAACCTTTAGATAACATTTTTTCCTTTCCTCTGTACCTTTTTGTGCTTGCATTTGGAGATTGAACTTTTTGTTCAACTCTGGTCTTTTCATCAGAAATAATTGAAAATTCTCTATTTCACCAAATATCCATTTTTTTTTCTTTTTCTGAGGCTGGGGTTAAGTGACTTGCCCAGGGTCACACAGCTAGGAAGTGTTAAGTGTCTGAGACCAGATTTGAACTCGGGTCCTCCTGAATTCAGGGCTGGTGCTCTATCCACTGCACCACCTAGCTGCCCCATCAAATATCCATCTTTTCCCCTGAAACGTTTTCTTGGGTAGTTGATTGTTGGTTGTAATTCAAAATCCTTTGCCTTCCAAAATATCATATTCCAGGCCCTCCAGTCCTTTAATATAGAAACTGCTAAATGCTGGGTAATCCTGACTGTGGCTCCTTGATATTTAAATTGTTTCTTTCTGGCTACTTGTATTTTCTCCCTGACTGATAATTTTGGAATTTAGCTATAATACTCCATGGGGTTTTCATTATGGAGTCTCTTTCAGGAAGTCATGGGTAGATTCTTTCAATGGTTATTTTACCCTCTGGTTCTAGGAAATCAGGGCAGTTTTCTTTAATTTCTTGAAAGATTCTGTCTTTTTTTTTTTTTTTTTTTGGTCATAGCTTTCAGGTAGTCCAGTTAATCTTAAATTTTTTCTCCTGGATCTATATTCAAGATTGGTTGTTTTTCCAACAAGGTTATTTTACATTTTCTTTCATTTTCTTTCTTTTTTTTTCTTTTGTTTCTTGGTACAATCATTTTCTTAGCATGAAACTATAGTATAGTGTTTTGGGGTTTTGTGTGTTTTGTTTGTTTGTTTTTTGGATCTACCTACACATGCTTCAGTTTTGAGCAGTACTGAGGAAGTTTTCTATCCTAGCCAGATGACTACCCCATGAGGAGATGTTACAGACTGACAGTGAGTGAGCCCCCCCCTTCCCTGTGGGGCGCCCTTCTCTAGCTGAATGAGTGTTATGAAGCATTTGTCTTTGTCATCCTGAGCCTGTTTTCTCAGGAACTGGCCAGCTGGTTGCCCTGGAACTTCTCTATGTGTCTGGGGAAGCAAGCTACCCCGAGCCAGGGGAGTTCACAGATCTGACTGCTCAGCACTTCATACGCTTTGAGTCCCAAAACATCCAGACCACAACCTCAAAGCACCTCATTATAAGAAATGCAACGTAAGTGACCCTGGCCAGTCTTGGTTCTTGGTGGTGGTCCCGGTGGATTGTGGGAGTGTATGGAAGGTTCCATTGCTAGAGCTTGCCAGGAGGGTTTTCCCAAGAAGTGAGGTTAGCTATGGGAGGAGAGGGAAAAGCAAGCAGCTGGAGTTGGAGAAAGAATGACCAGGTCAGGAGCTGTGGTTCTGAGGACGCCTGGCTCTGATGTTTGCCAGTGTTGGAGGAGATGGACTTACATAATGAGATAAGAGATGTAATTGCTGAAGCCTGAACTTTGGAAGTCATGGCTTAGAATCCGCTCCCTATGTTTTGCTACGCACAAGATACCCTGGGGACCTTCAGCAGGCTTTTTAGCACCAGAAGGGTGGGGCAAAGACCTCCAAAGATGCATTTAGAGTGGGTTTCTGGCCTCACGGTAGGTGGGCTACCTCAGTGGGATTGCATCACCTCAGCCTCTTGTTCAACAGTAAAAATTGGAGATCCAGCCCCAAGTTCCCCCACAAGGGAGAGAATCAGGGGATAGCGATGTCCTCGTCCTCCAGGCCACTCTCCCTAGGCGCCTGCTCCCCCAGGGTGCCCGCTCTCAGAGGAGACTTGGCCAGGGCAAGGGCAAAAGCCGTGGGCCCTTTCTTGACTTGACTCTGCAGAGGAGCAGAGGGTTCATAAGGTCTTTCCCCGCTGCAGGCATGTGGCCCTGCCCTTTCACTGGCAGATTATGAAGCCCAACTTGTTGCCATTGATGCCAGGGGAGACCTGGAGCTCTCAGGACATCAAGTGCTACCTCGACTCAGAGACCGCCTTCCACATCAGCCCCAGCAAGGGCTGCCTTCAGCCTCACTCGGATCACGAGTTCATCCTGAGCTTTTCTCCTGAGCAGGTCAGAGGGAGGCCGGGGTTTCTTCAGGACTTGCTGGGTGGAGCCGACCCTGACATTTTGTCTGATGAGATTGAGGGAGGGGCCACGTGGGGTCCGAGGGAAGGGAAGTGGGCCCACAAGTCAGGCGCAGAGAAGGGGCAGCCTCTGTCCTGGGACTCGGCCACTGTTCACGGCCACAGGGCACCTTCCGAGGTCTTCTCTGCTTCTCTCCCCTGAGAATGGCTGAGCTTGTGTTTTAGAAGCAGAAGATAGAGATCTTTGTAGAGGATTTTGACTGTCTGGGACTTCATTATTTCTAATAATATTACTTCTAATGGTCTGTGTACCATTGTTTGGTTACGAGACTTTGACATATTCATTATGATTTTGTTTGATTCTCACAAGAAGTAGGGAAATGGCCGTTGTGTTTTTCTGGGCTTCCTCCATCTCCTCCTCTGTCAGACAAGAGGCTTGCACTTAGTGGCCCCCAGGATACTCCCTGGGGTGAGGGCCACCAGAGGAGGGAGGAGCTCTCCCACAGGGAGAGGAAAGGGGCTCACCTTTTGTCTTCCAGCTGAAAGATTACCACAGCGTGGTCCAGATTGTGCTGGAGGAGATCCCAGACCCCAGCTGGTGAGTGGAGAGCGTCCCTCGCCCCTGTGGGGGCTTCCTGTGACTTCCCTCTTCCTTAGTGAGTGTAGGGGCCTGGAAAGCAACATCTGCCTATTTTAGCGACTGGGGAGAGGGCTGCTGAACCTCATGCCCTGCCAGCTTCCATGAACTGCTGGCCCAGGGCTCTGCCCAGGGCCGGACTCAGAGGCTTCATACCCTTTCTTCTGACTGGATGTAGAGGACACCAGATTCTCTGCCTCTTCTGGGCACATCACGCTCCCCACAGTGGGACACGAGACTTTGGCCAAGTCACTTAGACAGAGGCAGCAGCAGCACTGGTGGGCGAGTGGGCATGGGGTCTCATCTTTTGATACAGAAGGGGTGCAAGTTTGGAGGGGGTCAGTCCTGGTCTGGGTGCTCCTGCTAAATTGTGCCCGACTCCTCATCCTCCCATCCCAAGAGTACGCCATCGCCACGGCCAGGAGCCATTCCCCCTCCTTCCCAGGTGGATGGAGCTCTGAAAAGGGGCTTTGTGAGGGTGAGGCAATAGGGGTGAAGAGAAGCTTGGGGTGCCCTGCATGGTACAGAGATGAGGAGGAATGGGGATGGGCCGGGGGGGGGGCCTGTGGACAGGAGGGAGAAGTTGGTCTTTAGGAGGAGCAATTTGTCTCAGTGTGACTCAAAGCCCACCCCACTTGGGGAATCTACAGTGAGGTGCCTTGGCCGAGCCTGGGCTGGCTCCCAGTGGGTTCTCTCTATCTCAGGACCCGCAGTTCTCTCTTTGCTGACTGGCACCTCTTGCTCATCCCTAAGCTGGCCAGCCGCACCAGAAGGATTAGGGTTCCCCAGGAGTGGCTAGTCCCCTGCCGCCTCCCCTGGTCTGGCTCACCCAGCCTTCCCGAGGGGTGAACAGTGGCCAAATGGCATGGACACCCCTGAAAGTGGGGTCCCCAAAGGAAAGTCCCAGGCCCAAAGGGTCCTATCTTCAATGGCAAAGTCTCAGTAGTCGTGGCGTAGCTGTGTCCCGCCATCCAGTTCTGATGATTTCTCTCATGGTGTTTGATATAACAAATATAATTAATATAACATAATAAATATAACAAATTAAATATGCTATAATATAATTAAAATATAATATAATAAATATAATATTAAACGATTTTGCACTAAAAGTTTACCAAGCTTTGAATGCCTGCATGCATAGACACACAAATCACTCAAGAGCCTTCTCCTTCCTCTTCTTCCACAGTCTAAACTCATTCGGGTGTAAAAATCAAACATTAGATATCAAGAACGTATCTGTAATCTGGAACTCCACTTAGATAATGAATAAATGACCAGTCAAAAACAAAACCCAGAAAACACTGGCTAGTTACTGCAAATCTCCAGACATCTGTTTCTTAAAGTATTCGATGTTAATCCCTGAAGCAAAATTAAATCCCTAAGGATGGGAATCTGCAAAATTAAGTTGGTTCAAAATGAAACATGACATATGCTATTCCAGATACAACTTAATAATGTTCATAATCATAAATCACTCCTGTATTATGAACAACTTTGTAAATTCTCCTCCCTCCTTGGTAAAGAAGTGTATGCCGTGGAAGAGAGGATTCCATTTTCTCAATAAACCAATTCAGAAGGTTTTTTTTCCCAGTGTAGATAAGAGTTTATGACCTTACCCAAGCTGATGGTCCCAAGAAACTTGGCAAGTTTACAACATGAGATTTTTACAAGATTTCTCTCCCTCTTTTTGTTTTTCAAAGGTTAAACAATGACTATTCTTCCCTTTAAAAATACCAATTAAATACCTGATAGTTTTAACATTGTGACAATAACTTCTAATAAGTTAATAATTTCACAGCATCCAAATCAAAAGACAATTAAATTAAATAATTGCATTATCTCTTCAACAGCATTTTTTATACAGTGGTTTCCCAGAATTTGCAATACAAGAAAATTCAGGAACACAATAACATTCACAGTATCACAAATTTTAAACTGGAAACAAAATTTAAAACTTGTTAGATGACATCCAATCAGTCAAATGCATTTCCAGATGTATTATCTTTAACATTTTACAGTGATCACATTTAAAGCCCAGAACACAGTTGTCTAGTATGGAGGAATTCAATTAGAGAAATAATAACATTTACATAGTACTTCCCACATGCTAGGTCTTATGTTAAGTACTTCATAATCATGGATTCTCACAACAATTCCGGGGTTGTGGATGCCATTTTTCCCCCTTTATATATTAGTAAACTGAGGTAAAACAACTTGTTATAAAGTTATTTACCAAGACCACAGTGTGACTCAAGCTTTTCTGGTCCATGCATTTCCCCAACATTTTGTCTTAATGTTAAATAGTAAAGTAAGTTCTGACCTATCATAATTTCCTTAATAGGAGTACACATCCTACTTTGAATGAGATCAGATTAAATTCAATCACACCTGGATCTATTCAATCACACACATGATATATAATGATATACAGAATCTCATTTTTTATTTTTTTAAAATAAGGATCATTTTTATTCTAAACATTAGTATTTTTTCAATAGTTTTTTCCCCCAAATACATGTACAGATAATTTTCAGCACTCATTTTTGTATAACCTTGAGTTCCAAATTTTTCCTTTTTCCTTTTTTATGTTTCTCTCAAGTTCTGTGTTTAGAGATCAAGTTTTTTGTTCGGTTCTGGTCTTTTGATTAGAAATAGGTGAAATTCATCTATATCAATGAATATCCATCGTCTTTTCTGAAAGATAATGCTCATTTTAACTGGATAGCTTATTCTTGACTGTAATTCAATTTCCTTTGCCCTTTTTTATCTGATTCCAGGTCCTTCGATCTTTTAGAAGCTGCTAGGTCCTGGGTAATCCTAATTGTGGCTCCACGGCATTTAAATTAAATTCTGGCTGCTTGCAACATCTTTTCCTTGATGCAATAGTTTTGGAATTTAGCCATATTTCCTGGGGATTTAATTTTGGGGTCTCTTTAAGGACGTAATCTGTGAATTCTTTTCATGGCTATTTTACCTTCTGATTCTAAAATGTCAGGGAAGTTTTCTTTTATGATTTTCTGTAAGATAATGTTTAGGTTCTTTTTTTCCATCATGGCTTTCAGGAAGTCTAATAATCTTTAGACTGTCTCTTCTTATTCTATTTTCCAGGTCAATTGTTTTTCCTAGGAGATATTTCATATTCTATTTTTTCATTTTTTTTTTTTTGTTTTTCTTTGACTGATTCTTGAACTTTTATTGAGTCATTCACTTCTATTTCTTCAATTCTAATTTTTAGTGTATTATTTTCTTCAGTTACCTTTTTTAGCTCCTTTTGCAATTGGACAATTAAATTTTTTTGTTCATTGCATTCTTTTTCCATTTCATAAATTTTGTTTTTCTGTGAATTGGTGTCTTTTTCATATCTCTTTTGTAGGGTACTATATACTTTTTTCCATTCCTTCTTGCAATGATCTCATTTCTTCTTCCCATTTTTCTTCTAACTCTCTTTTAAGATCTTTTATGCAATCTTTGAAGAAAGCCTTGAGAAATGGGGACCAGCTCATATCTCCCTTTGGGGCTTCATCTGGAGCTGATTTGCCTTTAGAAACCTCAGGATTTGAGGTCTGTTCTTTTCTCTCTCCATAAAAACTGTCTATGGTGGGAGTTCTTTTTGTTTTCTGTTCATTTTTTTAAGGCTTTAAGTCTGCTCTTAATGAAAAGGAGCAACAGCTGCTTTAATTTACCCTGGGGCAATTCTGCTGATTGGCTTCTGATGCTGAGTAATGGCGACTAGGTCCAGCGTTCTTCTGGGGCTCAGTCGTTTACAATTTGTCCTTTACAAAAGGCAAATCTGCCAAACCACCTGTTTGTAACCAGGACAGAGTGGCCTAAGAGGCTCCCAGAAGATTCCCAGGTGCGTGGAAGCTGCAACACTCTGACTTCCGGTCCCAGCTCCTTGCCCTGGCTCCCAGTGCTGCTGTCTGGGCTCAGCAGACTGTCTCCCTGCCTATTTGAAACAGACCTGGTCTGAAGTTCTTCCAAGGTAACTTCTTCTAGAAAGGTTTTGTACTCCAAATATTTGTGGGTTCTGTGACTCCAAAACCAAGTATCCAAGGACTTTTTATAGAATTCATCTGATTCAGTTATGATTAGTCTGTATTTGCCTCCATCCTAATTTTTTTTCCTGTTTTTTCCTCTTTCCTTTCATCCTTTGCTTCCATGACATAGTTTTGATTTTATCATCTGCCTCTACTAATCTGACTCTCTTCTGTTAGTCCCCTTTACTTAATTTCCTCCCCTCTTACTTTCCTGTCAGATAAGATAAATTTCTATACTAAACTGGATGTGCATATTATTCCCTTTCTGAGCCAATACTGATGAGACCAAGGATTAATCAATTCCCTTTACCCACACTCTCATCTTTCCCTTTACTGTAATAGGTTTTTTGTACTTTTTCATTGAAATAATTTATCCCATTCTTTCTTTTCCTTCCTTCTGTACCCATTGTAATCCTTTCTTATCCATGTAATTCCCTCAAATTCATCTTATTATATATTCTCATTCTCTCTCTCTCTCTGTCTCTGTCTCTGTCTCTCTCTGTCTCTCTCTGTCTCTGTCTCTCTCTGTCTCTCTCTGTCTCTCTCTGTCTCTGTCTCTCTCTGTCTCTGTCTCTCTGTCTCTCTGTCTCTTTCTCTGTCTCTCTCTGTTTCTCTCTCTCTCTCTGTCTCTCTGTGTCTCTGTCTCTCTCTGTCTGTCTGTCTCTCTCTCTGTCTCTGTCTCTCTCTCTGTGTGTGTGTGTGTGTGTGTGTGTGTGTGTGTGTGTGTGTATCTTCTAGCTGCACTATTAGTGGTACAATTTTTAATTATAAGTATCATCTTCCCATCTGAGGATATAAACAGTTTGGTTCCTTTAAGTCCCTTATATTTTCTCCTTTCTTTTTATGTTTTTCAGCTCTTCTTGAGTCTTAATATTGAAAATCACATCTTTTTTGTTCAGTTCTAATATTCTTCTTATAAAATCCTGTTTCATAATGACCATTTTTTCCCATGAAGTATTATGCTTAATTTCACTAACTATTCCTGGCTGAAGTTATTTGCCTTTTGCAATATCATGTTCCATCCATCAGGTCCTTCAGTATTGCAGCTGCAAAGTCCTCTGTAATTCTGATTGTATCTCCCTGATATTTGATTTGTTTCTTTCTGGCCACTTGCTGACTTTTTCTTTGACTTAATAGTTCTATAATTTGGCTGTAATGTTTCTTAGAGTTTTTATTTTGGCATATCTTTCCAGATTCTTTCAATGCCTATGTTGCCCTCTGGCTCCAGAATATCAGAGAAGTATTCCTTGATAATTTCTTGAAAGGTGCTGTCCAGGTCCTTTTTTTGATTAAGGTTTTCAGACAGTCCAGGATGTGTTCAAGAAAAACTAGTATCTCTAGGGTGAGGGTTGCTGAGCCATTTACGGGCCCTTCATGATGTCCGGCTTGCCAGGATTCTGGACAGTGCTCTTGAGCTTTCCCAGTCACTGATGAAGGGAAACAAGGCCGTGTGTTCGCTCCCGTGCTTTCTAGCCTGATGTCTTCAGCATTGAGGACAGACACGGCATCAAAGTCACCTCCTGCCTTTTGGGAATTCTTCACCTGGTGGAGGCTTCAAGCCAGAAGGGAAGTGGATCGAAGGCAGGGGAGGGACTCAGTACTCAGTGCAACAGGTCAAGTCTCCACTGCTTGTGCTAATTTGGCAGGATAAGAACAGACACTGAGGGCCTTTCTTGGTTCACCTGCCAGGCATTCCCACTCTGCTGCAGAGGGCACAACTCCGTGGGCTGGCCACATTGTTCTAATGCCGAATGTATGCTTGTCCAAAAAATGATTTTATGGAGAACTCATGCAGGACAAGTGCCCACAAGATGGTCAGAAAAGGCGATAGAGGCACCACTGTCAAGGCCTCTCTTAGGAACTTTGGAATCAGTTGTGTGACATCAGAGACAAGGGACAGGACCTCCCAGCACAGTGGGCCCCCCTCAGAGAAGGGGCTGCGCTCTCTGAGCAAAGCAGAATTGGATTAACTCGGAAGAAATGTGACATGTGAGAAGCCACCCAGAATGAACTCATCTGGGTCTGATCAGTCACAGTGGACATCTAACATAGTGAATAACCACCATTGTGTTTCCTGGATCTATTTTTTCCAGATCATTTGTTTTTCCCATGAAATATTTTATATTTTCTTCTATTTTTTCCTTCTCTCAAATTTTTTTGATTGATGCTTTATGTCTCATGGAGTCATAAGCTTCCATTTGCCTAAATCTAACTATTAAGAAATTGTTTTCTTCAGTGGGTTTTTATGTCTCCTTTTCCATTTGGCCATTTCTGCTTTTTAAGCAGTTATTTTTCTTCCAAATTTTTGACTTTTTTTCCCTTGCATCTTTTTCTTTACTTTTTCTAATTTTTCTTCTACCTCTTTATGTGATTTTTTTGTGCTATTTTTAAAAATTTTTGATTAATTGTATAATTATAACTTTTTTTGACAGTACATATGCGTGGGTAATTTTTTACATTATCCCTTGCACTCACTTCTGTCTCAAATTTTCCCCTCCTTCCCTTCACCCCCTCCCCTAGATGGCAGGCAGTCCCATACATGTTAAATGTGTTATAGTATATCTTAGATACAATATATGTGTGCAGAACCGAATTTCTTGTTGCACAGGAAGAATTGGATTCAGAAGATAAAAATAACTTGGGAAGAAAAACAAAAATGCTCACAGTTTATGCTCATTTCCCAGTGTTCCTTCTCTGGGTGTAGCTGATTCTGTCCATCATTGATCAATTGGATCTGAATTAGATCTTCTCTTTGTCAAAGATTTCCACTTCCATCAGAATACGTCCTCATACAATATCGTTGTTGAAATGTACGACGATCTCCTGGTTCTGCTCATTTCACTCAGCATCAGTCCATGTAAGTCTCTCCAAGCCTCTCTGTATTTCTCCTGTTGGTCATTTCTTACAGAACAATAATATTCCATAACCTTCATATACCATAATTTACCCAACCATTCTCCAATGGATGGACATCCATTCATTTTCCAGTTTCTAGCCACTACAAAAAGGGCTGCCACAAACATTTTGGCACATACAGGCCCCTTTCCCTTCTTTAGTATTTCTTTGGGTTTATGTGATTTTTTTAAGCTTTTTTGAGCTCTTCTGTAAGTTCTTTCTGGGTTTGAGACTACTTCCCATTTTTCTTTGGGGTTTTTGTTCATAGGTGTTTTGACATTGTTGTCCTCTTCTAAATTTATGTCTTGATTTTCCTTGTCACCATAATAACTTTCTATGGTCAAATTCTTTTTTCTTGTTTTTTGCCCCTTTTAAATTTGAGCTCTACAGGCTGATTTCAGAAAAGCCTGGAAAGACTTAGATGAACTGATGCTGAATTAAGTGAGCAGAATCAAGAGTATATTGTACACAGTAACAGCAAGAGTATGTAATGGTCAGCTGTGATGGATTTGACTCTTTTCAACAATGAGTTAATCCAAGACAATTCCAGTAGAATTGTGATAGAGACAGCCATCTGCATCCAGAGAGAGACTGTGGGGACTTAATATGGATCAAAGTAGAGGATTTCACCTTTTTGATTGTTGTTTGCTTGTGTTTTTTTTTCTCGTGCTTTTTTCCCTTTTGGTCATATTTCTCTTGTAGAGTGTGACAATTAGGGAAATATGTTTAGAAGAATTGGATATGTTTAACTTATAACAGATTTCTTGCTGTCTTGGGGGGAGGGAAGGAGAGAGGGAGAAAAATTTGTAGCATAAGATTTTGTGAAGGTAAATATTGAAAACTATTTTTGTGTATATTTGGAAAAATAAAATACTATTGAAAATAAATAAATAAACTGAAAAAATAAATAAATCTTAGCTCTGCTCCAGGGGCAGAAGGGGCACTGTCTCAAGCTTCTTGTGCCCTGGCTGTTTATCTAGTACTGCAGTGATGTTGCCCTGAGGCTCCCACTGGGGACCCTGGTTTCTGGTGCTATGCTGACTGAGTGGAGTGGAGCAGTGGCTGGAGATGCTGAAGGTTGTAGGGGTCTGGCAGCTTAGCTGGGCCTGAGCCAGGATCCTACTGCTGGTGTCTGGCTATACTGAAGCCAGTGGGGGTTTCTGCTTTCCCCAGGGCTACACTAACCCCCATGATGGCCCCTGGCGGCTGCCTGTTGGCTTGGAGCAGGGACATCCTGCTTGTTAAGGCCTCCATAGCTTTGGCATCTACCTGTTTGCCTGAGACCATGCTGAAGTACTTGGAAGTTCTCCAGTCTGGAATCTGCCCATTGCCCTGACTATCCTTAGGCACATAGTAGGGCCACTGCTCTGGGGCTCAGGATCACCCGCTGATTTGCTGGTATGCTTCCTGTCCTGGGAAGCATTTACCTTTTACTTGAAAGAGATTGACCTTTTATACCAATCTTCCAAGTTTTGGGGGCTAAATATTGTTTCACCCCATTTTTTTTCCTGGTTCTGCTATCCTAAGATGTGTTTTGGAGTGTTATTTTATGATTGTTTGGAAACGAATATGAGAAAGTTAATGGTGATGTACTGTTTATTCTACCATCTTGGCTCTCGGAAGCCCCTTTCTTTACCTTGTGGTCATGTGATGTTGAATATCTCTCAGGGAGATAGCCATCTTGGGAAGCAGGGCAGAAAGGAAATAAGGAAATGTTGGTTCAGATTTCCCCTTTGTTCTTTTTCTCATACACATCTGTAGTGAGGCTTCTAAGTTCAAATATAGTCTTCCCCTAACACCCAAGGCAGAAAACATCAATATACTACTTAATTGCTGGGAGGGATTGACTAGCAAAACCATAGTTAATAATTTCTGTTTTATTATATGGTTTGAATGGCTCTAGCCCTAAAGCCCAGCTAGCACTTCTATATAACCTATTATTAAAATGGATAGGAGTCTCATTTTCTTCTTGACAAGTTGTTCAAAATCTCTTCTAATTAATCCATCTCTGAATGGGGGGAGTCTAATATAATTTACTGCAAAATTTCTAATTACAAAACAAAGTTTAAATTTTTTCCAGTTAATTAGTACTTTAATTTGTGAAACTCCCAAGAATCTAATTAGATGTTCTAACAAAAAAACTATTTGCTTTTTAGTTCTCTGATTTATACTTTTCTCTTTTGGGGAATGAAGAAAGAATTAATAATAGCAGGTAGTTTCTAAGGGTCATATCTATTTAAAATATAAGCTGCCACCCATTTTTTCCCTTCATTTTGAAGCTTCACGGTTCTGACATTTAAACTAGCCTGAAATGACCTTTCCTCTTTTAACTATAAAACAGTCTGTCCCTCTCCAGGCAAAGAATAGTAAGAGCTCTAAGTGTTATTTTTTTGGTAACTTTTAACAGTTTTTTTCATTTTTAGTTTTTCTTCTTCAAATAAATTTTACTGTTAAACTCACTAAAACATTTCAGCATTTAAAAAATTCAAACGACACTTTAGAAATTCACAACAGAGAACTTACAGTTCAGTCATAAACTCCATAAAACCAAGACTCCCCGTAGCTGTGTTTTGTCTGCCTCCCTGCCTTGGACAGAAGCCTAGAAAGAGACAGAGATTGCTTCTGAAGGGAAATAATGGTTTTTTGGTTTTTTGGTTTTTGTTTTTGTTTTTGTTTTTTCATTTAACCAACCCCCAGGAAAAAGTTCCTTTGTCTAAGGGAAGGCTTCCAGAGCTCTCACAAGAACCAAGAACCTTCTCCAAGCATTTACTATTGTCCTAAGTATTGATACTTTAGGAGAGTTTCCTGGGTTCTCTCATCACTAATTGCTGAACAGTCACACTCAAGCGCAGATGGAAGTTCAAACCCTGGCCCCAGAGAGGGGGGCCAGTGAGGTGTGATTATAGTGAAGGTAAACCGAGGCACAGAGTTCAGAATTCATTCCCTATCCCCGTAAACCCTCCTCTCCTTCCTTCCTTATTCCTGTTGGGAACATCACATCCTCCAGTCCCTGAGGCTCAGATCCTAGAAGTTATCCTGGCCTCCTCACTGTCTCTCTGCCTCTGTCTCTTTGTCTCTCTCTGTTTCTCTGTCTCTCTGTTTGTCTTTCTCTCTGTCTCTTTGCCTCTGTCTATTTCTCTGTCTCTGTCTCCTATACACACACTCTCCAATCTCTTGCCAAGGCCTGTCCCCTCTCTCCTCTGGCACTGTCCCTGCCCTGGTACAGACCCTCATCACTTCACCCCTGAACTTTTGCAGTGGCCGATGGTGGGTCTGTCTGCCTCAAGTCTCTGCTCACCCTCCAGCCCCCAGAAGGATTTTCCTAAAGCAAGGTCTGTGTCACCCCCCTACTCAATGAATTCTGTGGCTCTCTGTTGTCTCCAGTGGCAAACACAAAATGCTTTGTCTGGCAGTCAGAAATCTTCCTCCCCCGCCTCCTCCTACCTTTCCAGCTTCTCACATCTCACTCCCCAAAACGTCCTCTTCAATCAGTGTCTCAGACCTCCTGACTCTCCCATGAACACCCTGTAGTATCTCTCCTCTCTGGCTGCAATGCACTCTCTCAGTTCTGCCTCCTGAGCTCCCTTACTCCTTCTAAGTTTCATCCGTGGCCTATCTTAATTCTAGTGCCTTGGCTCCCTTATTTCCTAATTATCCTAGCTATAATTATAGATAGATAGCACTTCCATCTGCCTCTGTTTCTCTCTCTCTCTCTCATCCATCCACACCTTCGAAAGTTCTCTCCCTTATTAGACTGTGATCTCTTTGAGGTAAGGGATTCCTTTTTGCCTTCCTTTATGCCCCTGATGTGTAGTGCAGTGCCTGCCACAGAGGAGATGCTTAATATTTGATTGAATCACAGCTCAGTGACTCTTGGGTAACTTCTGCCCCTCAGGGCCTGCACAATCTCTCGGGGTGACCACAGATTCCCCTCTAAACAGCCGATGATATTCATAGAGCACGTCCCATGGTTCTTGGCCCTTAGTAGGTACTTCATCAATGCCTTCGTTTCTTAGGGCACAGCGCTGCACACCAGAACTTAGTCAGCTGTTCCTCAGCGGCCCTCAGTTTCTAATTCTTTTCCATTACAAAAAGACACTACAAATATTTTTATCCATTTAAAAACATTTCACTCCATTAAAGAATCCATCTTATCCATTTCCTCTTTCTTTAGTCTATAGACCTCCTAAGTCCCTCTGGTCAGAGGGTTTCATGGCTTTTTGGTTATTGCATCGGTTCTGTGTGGGACCCTGCCTGGGTCCCGACCCCCCAGTCCCCAGCATCTGCCCCAGCCTCTCTTCTCGGCTCCCACCGGGACACGGTGTTCGGTTCCCTCGCGGTTCTGGCTGCACAGTGGTCCTGGTTGTGCGCCCTTCACTCTGCTCGCTTCCCACGCGTCCCTGACCTCTCAGTTCCTCCTAGTGTGACAGTCTTCTGCTTCCACCACTCCTTGGTCATTAGGAACCATCTTTGTTTCCGGTTCTTTGCTGCCACAAAAAGAGCTGCTTTGGCCGTCCTGTGTCTGTGGGGACTTCTCCAGGTCAGCTCCATACTTGGCAGTGGGATCAAGAGAGAGAGTTGGTCCTAAAGGAAAACTAGAATTTAAGCGAGAAACGGAGCCCAAGCATCGGGAACCGTGGGCCGAGTCCGTGCTTTTGTTCAGTCTAGAGAAGGAGCATGGCTGTGAAGTTCCTTCCGCCATTGATGATGTCATTGCCCTGGAAATCGAGGTGAAAGGCTCTGTGGAGCCCTTCCAGATCCTCCTGGAACCCTACGCCATTATCATCCCTGGAGAAAACTACATTGGCGTAAACGTGAAGAAAGACTTCAAGGTAGGACCTTCTTGTCTGGTGACCTTGGGGAAGCCGTGGGGGGGGGGGGGGCTCCTGCTGAGGGTCTCCCTCTGCCTCAGAGCCACTCGGGGTCCCCCAGACCCCATCCTCGCTGCCCTTCCAGCTTCGGCCTCAGATCTCCTGGGAGTCCTGGCTGTCGCCCTTTTAATCCTTGTTTTCCCGGTGGAGCTGACCTTGTCCCCACCCTGGAGCCCTCTAGGGAATGTCCACAAGGAGACAACAGAGACTTGGGTTTGGGAAGCACGTACTGGCCTGGGGATGGGGACCGTCTCCAGGGGCCCCTCCCCCCAGGCTCTTTCCCAAGCTGAGCTCCGGCTCTGCCTTTTAGATGTGGAACAACAGCAAATCGCCCATCCAGTTCACGTGGGGGAAAATCTGTGACTGCCATATTGTGGAAGTGGAGCCCTGCACGGGGTCCATAGGTAAGGGGGCTTTGGGGCGGCGCCCTGGCGCCCACGGAAGGGCCTGAGCGTCGGACCCAGAGAGAACTCCAGAGGAGGCCCTGCCCCCAGGGGGCTGGCGTTCTCCTAGGGGGGCCCAGGCTCACAGGCGAGCAAAACCAGGATGCTTGGAAAGAGAGAGACCCTTGTTCGGTCAGTCCTTTATAGGACCCGGAGCCATCCTGGGAAAAGGGAGACGAGAGACCCCCCACTGCCCCTGGTTACACTCAACAAATGGAGGACGATGGGGGGGGGGGGACAGAGGCCCTTTGAAGGAAGCGGCTTAAAGGAAGGTAGGAGCTCGAGACAGGGGTGGCTAGAAAGTATTGGTGGCTTAGCACACAGAGATGTGAGACAGAGAGACAGAGAGACAGATGCAGACAAGAGACATACAAGGCTCAGAGAGAAATAGCTCCCGGAGAGGAAGGAAAAAGGAAGCTCCCTGCAGCCAGGGCCCTAGGAAACCCAAGCCAATGTGGCTCTAAGCTCCTCTCTCCCTCCTCCCTCCTCCCTCCTCTTCCTTTTACTTCCTTCTCCCTCCTCCCTCTTTCCCCTTCCCTCCTCCCTCTTCTCTCATACCCATGACTCTGGGGCTCACCCTGGCCCCCTCCTTCCCCCCCCCCCCCGGGGCTTTTCCGTCCCCAGAACCTCACGAAAAGTGCGAGTTCGAGCTGAGTTTCACAGGGGGCGTCCCCGGGGTGACGAGCCAGGACCTGCTGTGTAAGATCAAGCGCTCGCCGCTGCCCGTGGTGCTGCACATCGAGGCGGCCTTCAAGGTGCGGCCCTGGGGGACCGGGCCCAGGGGGAGGGGAGCGCTTTAGGGAGCACTGGCTGTGCGGAGCCACGCCCTCCATGGGGGGCGTGGCCAAAGCCCAGGCTCCCCGGTGTGGGGGAGGGAGCCGGTCCCAAGCTGGTCTGGTGCTTCAGGGTCCCACGCTCAGCATCGACGTCTCGGCCCTGCACCTGGGGCTCATGCGGCTGGGGAAGAAAGCCATCGGCTTCATCAACGTCCAGAACACGAGCCAGCTGCCCGCCAAGTGGCACCTGCAAGAGAGCCCGGCCTGCCTGGAGGAGAGGAAGGAGAAGGTAAGCCCCCTGAGCCGGACCGGAGGCTCGAGCAGGGCTCCGGGCCCATGGGCTGCTCCTCCCCATCTTCCCTCCTCCTCTTCCATCCTCCCTCCTCCTCCTCAGTCCTCCTTCCTCCCTCCTTTATTCCTCTTCCTCATCTTTTCTCCTTCCTCCCTCCATCCATGCCTCCTTCCTCTCTTCTTCCTTCCTCCATTCCTCCCTTCTCTTCCCTCCTTCCTCCTTTATTCCTCCTCCTTTCTCCCTCCCTCCACTTCCTCCTTCCTCTCCTCCTCCCCCTCCTCCTTCCTCCTCCTTTCTCCCTCCCTCCACTTCCTCCCCTCCCCCTCCTCCCCCTCCTCCTTCCTCCTCCTTTCTCCCTCCCTCTGCTTCCTCCTTCCTCTCCTCTTCCCTCCTCCTCCTCCATCCTCCTTCCTCCTTCATCCTCCCTCCCCCTCCTCCCTCCTTCCTCCTTTATTCCTCCTCCTTTCTCCCTCCCTCCGCTTCCTCCTTCCTCTCCTCCTCCCCCTCCTCCTTCCTCCTCCTTTCTCCCTCCCTCCACTTCCTCCCCTCCCCCTCCTCCCCCTCCTCCTTCCTCCTCCTTTCTCCCTCCCTCTGCTTCCTCCTTCCTCTCCTTTTCCCTCCTCCTCCTCCATCCTCCTTCCTCCTTCATCCTCCCTCCCCCTCCTCCCTCCTTCCTCCTTTATTCCTCCTCCTTTCTCCCTCCCTCCGCTTCCTCCTTCCTCTCCTCCTCCCTCCCCCTCCTCCCTCCTCCTCCTCCTCCTCCTCTGACCCTCTAGAGCAGAGCTGCCGGGCTAGTTTGGAGTGGCGGCCAGACCTGGGCCACGGGGCTGCCGTCCTCGGGCTCTCAGACCGGCTCTCCCCGGCAGGCTTCTCCCTTCTGCTTTGAGCCGCCCCGGGGCCACCTTCCTCCCCTGGGGGACGCCCGGGTGACCGTTATCTTTGAAGCCAAATGCTGCCAGAGCCTGCAGACTGTCGTGGAACTGCTAGTGGAGAACGGGGAGCCGAGGTAAAGCCCATCCTGGTCCATCACCAGTCAGCCCATGAGGGGGAGACCGTCCCTGCCCCCACTGCCAGGCAACTCCTCCAGGCGTCCGTCTGTCCATCCCTGCGTCTATAGGACGCTGCCCCTTCACCTCTCACAAGTCTTTGTTGTTTCCTGGGAGCGGGCAGGCGGGCGTTCAAGATGCCAAGTGGCCACCGGCCCTCTCCCTCCCGCTGCCCCGGGCCCCCTCCCCACCTTCCTTCCCCCTCCTGCCGTCCGGCAGCCTCCTTCTTTTCCCTCCCCATTTCCCCCCAGCAGTCCATCTAACCCTGCACCTTCGCAACCTGTAGCCATGGCCTTTGCCCCTTCCCCACTGCCCAATCCCTTGGGTGGTTGTGGCCCCCAAGAGCATGGTCCCAAATCCTTGAGCAGGGCTTGTGCTCGGGCCTTCCTCCCAAGGGGTCAGGGTTCATTGCTGGCCTGTGGGGGGCTCGCTCTGCCACTGCCTTTGGCGCTGGGGCCTCTGGCTGTGCTGGGCTCCCTTGGGGCCTCTGCCCTCGGGTCTCTTGGTCAGTCCTGAGAGAATGCTGGGAGGAGGCAGCTGCCTGGTGCCAGGTGGGCTGCCAGTGGGGGTGGGCAGGTCCCAGGCTCAGGAGGGGCCCGAATGGTTCAGAAGGCTTCATCCACTGTGCTGGGCAACTCCAGTCAGAGGGAGCTCCGGGGATGCTGAGCATGTGACAGCCCGGGGGGGAGCAGGAGGGAAGCAGAAAGGCTCCCCCTGTGCCCCGCCTGCCCCCAGCTACCTGCCCGTCTATGGCGAAGTGCAGAGGCCTTACGTCTACCTGAAGTGCAGCCAGCTGCTGCTCAGCAACATGTACTTTGGCATCGTCACCGAGGCCCCCATCTCGCTCTTCAACGGGACGCTGCTCCCCACCAAGTTTCACTGGGGGAAGGTAGGGAGCCCCGCCGTCCAGACTTTGGGGAGCGGAGACCCCCAATGCTGGCGGGATCTCATGGTGGGGAGCGGGTCTGCTGGGCCGCTGGGCTGGAAGCTCCTTGGGGCCCCCAGGAGGCCACCCCTCTGGGTCTGGACCAGGGACCTGAGGCCGGAGGTGGGCCCGAAGGGGTTCATGGCCTCAGCACAGAGCCAGCTCCAGGCGTGCCACTCCCAGCTGGCACCCGAGGAATGCCCGCAGCTTTTTGGACCCAAAGGGGATCCTTGGTGCACGGCCGAACCTGCCACATGCAGAATGGGACCAGTTTTCCTCCCCCCCCCATGCCTTTCCTGCTCTGGGAGGCTCCCCCTCTTCCCCATCCCCCCACTGCTAGATGGAAGCCATGGTGACCTCTCAGTCCCCGACGAGGCCCGTTTATCTCACCAGCTCTGTCCTAAGAATAGCACGCACCCCATTCATAGATGAGAAGATCAAGGCAGAGAGACAACAAGAGCCTTGGCCAGAACCACATGGCCAGCCAGTGTCTGGGGTGGGATTTGCCCTCAGGCCTTCGGACCTCAGTCCTAGGACTCTGAGAGTTGGGGAAGCCCTGCTCCCATTTGCGGGGCCGCTCGTGGCTGAGAGCTAAGGGTGCAGGGACCTGGTGTCCAGCAGCCCTGCCTCAGTGAGGGGCCACCGCCGAGCTTTGTGGGCCCCCCTCCTCCCTCTGCCTGGGTCGTCCCCCCCCATTCTGAGCATCCCAAGATGGAGCTGGAAATGTCTCAGAAGGCAAATCCCTTGTCAACAGCTGCTGGGCACTCACTCTGACCTCTGCCAGGCCGATGTCTGCCCTCCAAGCGGCATATTGGGCCCCAACGAGGAGAAGAAGCTGACCCTGCAGTTTACCACCTCCACTATGGTGAGGGCCGGTGTCCCTGGGGCGGGGAACGGCCAGGGTCTCCGAGAGCAGGAAATCTTTGAGGGGGGGCCCATCTCTCCCACCCTGGGGGGGCTGCGAACACCCCGCCCTCCTGGCCAGGCCGCTCTGGAGCCCGCCTACATCACCTTTCCCCCAGCCGGCCAAGAGGTTTTGAAATTAGGTTAGAAAAGGCTGGTGGTCATAGTGGTTTTTCCAAATCAAAATCCATATTTTGATTGCAGAAGGTGGAAGGTCTCTAAGTCTTGAATGTCAAATTTCCCTGCTCAAAGTGGGGCTTCAAACTGGCCGTGGAGCCCATAAAGTGAAGTTACTTTAACAGTTTTTATTTATCTGCAAATATTTTGTGCATCTGAAAACTGGGACTAAGGCTTGTGATTCCCTCTCCTCCACTATCCAGGGAGATGCTGTGGGCCTCTTTTGCCCTCGTCCCCCAGAACCCTCCCCTCAGTCAGGGCCAGGATCTCCTGGCTCCCCCACCCCTCTCCGGGAGGCCTGAGTGTGGATCTTACTAGACCTGCTATGGCAGACCTGCCAGGACTCCGTAAATACTGAGAGAGATCCTGAGCTGTTCTCCAAGGGATGGGCGGCATCCTGAGAAGGAATACAGAAAGGGGTCCTTCACACTTGCCCTGTTCCACAAGTGGGTCTAACAGTTAGTGCCCCAGGAGCCGGGACTCTCACTCCCCAAGCTCATTCTGGCCTTTGGTGCGCTTAACAAGGAGCAAGGACTTGGTTTTGCTTTTAGGAAGAGCTGACAGATCTTGTCCTCCCGTGTCATATAGAAGGGATGAAGAAATCTCTCGTTCTGGGCATTTCAGGGAAGGCCAAGGGGCTGGATGTGACCTTCTCCATCCCCCAAAGCAGGTAAGCTGGGCCTCTTGTGGGAGACACAGCTCCAGGACTGACCCTGTAGTTTAGTAGCTGAAGGGCAAGTCCCAAGGACCTGGGCATATAGCCGTGCCCTCCACCAAAAACGGGCCATTTGGAGGAAGGAGAGGCTGTTTGGGGCACTTAGAGCTTGAGTTAGCCACGGGGCACCAGGTGATGAGTGAGATGTCGGAGAGAGACAAGGTTTGGAGAGATAGAGTTGGATGTCATTGAACTGTGGATTCTGATGAGAGCCCTGGACCCACGCTTAGGGAGCAGAGATGGGAGGATGGCTGAGGAAGGTGGGTCAACCTGGAGAAGAGAAGAGCCAGAGGTGAAATTGTGGAGCATGAGGATGGAGGAAATTAGAAAATGTGTGAACCACATGGAACGTGCGTCATTGCTGAAAATAAAATAGAAAAAAAATTCTAAAACGAGCAAGCAAAGGAGAAAGAACCCAACCATAGATAGCTACTACAAGGCTAGAGAAGAAATGGATTCATGTCAGAGGAAGATAATGGAACTAAAAAAACCCTCCTTTTTCAGTGAGAAATGCCAAATCATTCCAAGCACAATAGAAAATTTCTTAGAAGTCTTAAAAAGGACTTAAAAACTCAAATAAATGAGAGAGAGGAAAAATTAGGGAAAAATAGAAGAAATCCAAAAAGATCAAGACAATTGTGGGTTTGATTTGTGTTTGTTTTTTGGTGAAGCATTCTGGGTAAAGTGACTTCTCCAATGTCATAAGGCTAGGAAGTGTCAAGGGTCTGAGGTCACATTTGAACTCATGATTCCTAGATTGGTGCCACCTCGTGCACTGTGCTGCTCTACTCAGGAAAATTATGAAAAGGTAGTCAACAAACTTGAAATAGAGAGCCGAAAACTTAAAAAAGTAAGTCCCTGAAAACTAGAATGGGGCAAAGAGAAGTGAATGACATCCTAAGATACAAAAAGTAATGAAACAAAATCAAAAGAACGAAAAATAGAAGAGAAAGTGAATCATCTCATCAGAAAAAATACTGACTTGGAAAACAGATTGAGGAGAAGTAGCATAAGAATAGTCAGCCTGCCTGAAAATGGTTTTAAAAAAGAATCATGATACAATGTTATAAGAAATTATCAAGAAACATTTCCCTGAAATTCTTGTACAACAAAAACAAAAAACTTACAGGAATATCATAGTCAAGTTTCAAGCCTCCAGGTTAATGAGAAAATATTGTAAGCAACAAGAAAATATAAATAAATTACATGAAGCTACAATAAGGATTACACAAAATCTAGCAGCTATTACCTTGAAGGACTATAGGTCTTGAAATATTTCATGGAGCAAAAAAGCTTGTGATTATGACCAAGGGCAACTTACCCAGCAAAGTTAAGTGTAAGCTTGAACCAAAAAAAAAAAAAAAAAAAAAAAAAAAGGATATTTAACAAACTGAAAGACTTTCAGATATTTATGACAAAAATGGCAGAACAGGAAAATTTGACATATGACATCCAGAAGAAAGATGAGATAAACATTAAGAACTAATTATAAGGGGGCAGCTAGGGGGCACAGTGGATAGAGCACCAGCCTTGAATTCAGGAGGACCCGAGTTCAAATGTGATCTCTGATACTTAACACTTCCTAGCTGTGTGACCCTGGGCAAGTCACTTAACCCCAGCCTCAGGGGGGAAAAAAAACAAAAAACAATTATAAGAGGCTCAAAAAGGTCAAATCATTTACTTCTTATAAATTAAAATATCAGTTCTTTTATGACTGTTATTTTGGGTAGTGTGAAAGAAAGGCTTAGGCTGAACTGAGTATGAGATGATTTTTTTAAAATTTAATAAAATTATATAGTGTGTGATAAAAAGGAACAATTATCTCATTCCAATGAAGCAAAAAGGAAAAATAAATTTTAAAAAGAAGGTATTGAGGGAAAAGTGGATGGTGCTAAAATTTTATTCTCATTGGCTATGGATTAAAGAGGGAACAACATATATATTTAAAAGGGTATAAAAATCATCTAAATTCAGAAAGAAGGCGGCAAGGGGCTAGAGTACGAGGAGAGGATAAGGGAGAGAGACATTTGAATTCGTGGTTAGGTTAAAGAATAGGAAGTCGAGATAGTGAATAGAAGTAAAGCAAAGCAGTGAGGATGGATTAGGAATAGGGGTGAAAAGGAAAGTGAGGAAAAATAGGATGGAGGAAAATATACAAGTAACTATAGCTTAGAATTACTCATAAGAATAAAAGTATAAAACACTTTTTATACAAATAAAGCTAGATTTAAATAATTGAAGTAATATTTATTGTTTATGGGTAGATAAAGTTAATATAATTTTTTAAAATGGCAATTTTACTTAACTCATTTATTTATGTAATGTTATCCCTATTAAATTACCAAAAAAATATTTTACTGAGTTAGAAAAAGTAATTACAAAGTTCAGTTAGAAGAATAAAAGATCAGGAACTTCAAAGAAATGGGGGTGGGGGGAAGAAGGGGGAGAATATAAATGAAACAGATTCAACAGGATCAGACCTTAAATCATATAAGGTTGAGAGAGAATTGTTAAAGGGTTAGAAGGAATGAAGGAAAGTGGGAAAACACTTTTATAGACAATTTCTCAAATAGAATGTGATTAGGTTGGAATATTGCTGTTGGGTAAGAAATGATTAGCTGGTTGGAAAATATGTAAGGATTTGGACTTAACAAAAAAATATGCTATCCACTTCCAAAGAAATAAACGACAACTGGAACGAGCCTAGTACAGTCGTAGATATGTCTGTGTGTGAAGATATACAGGTATATGTCTGTATGTGTACAGATAGCATTGTGCATGCACACACTTGGGAGGAAGGGAGAATAAATTTCAAAATGCACAACAAAGAACAAAAGAAATCTTACAGAGAAGCAAAGCTGGGCAGCTACAAAAACAACAAATAGTATTGATTATATAGTTTTTCTTGAAATGGAAATTTATTGCTTTATATTGAATCTCCTTATGTTCTGTTGTGTACATGAGAATTGTTTTCCTTTCTTATTTTGTATTTAAGTTTAAAATAAATTTTAAAACTTAAAAAAAAAAAAAAAGAAAGAAAGAAAATGTGGTTTTCCTCCCAGGGCTTTTCCTTGAGTCAGAACATATTTTCTAGACAGAGTTGTTCCTGGGCATCAAGAATGAATGGATAAATTACTAAAAAAAAAAAAAAAAAAAAAAAATTAATCCAATAAACAACATGTGTTAATCACTCACTACATGCAAGCACTTTACCAAGGCATACAAACAGAAGTGAAAGTCTGTCTGAAGAAGCTTATGTTCTGATGGGGAAAACACTGTCCTGAAGAGGCTTAGCTGCAGGACAAATGGAAAGGACCGAATGGTTCTTCCCAACAAAGCAGATGCATGCATTCCTTCCTTCCTCCCTCCCTCCCTCCCTTAACTGCATTTCTTTTAAATTTTAATTTTACCTTTATTTACAAGGTTATACTACAGTTATTTCCATGCCACAAGTTTTGATTGCTTTCCTTCTTCTGAGGACATCCTTTTTTTAATTTAAATTATATATATATATATATATATTGTTACATTTTGAGTTCTGCGTTGTCTCCTTCCCTCCCATGCCACAAGTTTTGATTTCTTTCCTCCCTCTGAGGACATCTTTTTAAAAATTTAACTTTTTATGTTTTTTTTTCTATTTTTTGTTACATTTTGAGTTCTGTCCTGTCTCCTTCCCTCCTAACCCCTCATTAAAAAGGCCAACATTGATATGTAGGTGGAACCTTAAAATACTTCCATGTATCAGTTCTTTTCTCTGAAAGTAAAAAAGTATCTTCTATTCATAGCTTATTTGAATGTTTCTCAGAATAGTTTAGTTATTCAGTCGTTTTTTTTTTTTTAACAATGTTACTTGCACTGTATACATTTTCGTATTTCTGCACGTCACACTTCATTATTTTGTGCAAGTTTTCCTTATTTTTCTAAAATCAGCCTGTTCATCATTTCTTCAGTAGTCTTCCATCATAATCATATTCTTCAGCTTGTTCAGGCATTTCCCAATTGACAGACACCCCCTCACATTCCAATCCTTTGCCTCTACAAAGAAAATTGCTATAAATATTTTAGAACATACAGTTCTCTCCCCCTTTTCCTGATCACTTTGGGAAACAGACCTAATGATATTGTTAGGTTAAAGAGTGTACACAGTTATATAACTCTTTGGATATAATTCCAAATTGCTCTCCAGAAAGGTTGGATCAGTTCACAGTTCCATCAACAATGTATTACTGTACCAGTTTTTCCACGTCCCCTCCAACATGTCATTCCTCCCACCATCGTTTTAACCAATCTAATAGGTATGAGATGCTACGCCCAGAGTTGCTTTAATTTATATTTCTCTGATCAAGAGCATTCTTTCATATTACTATTTACAACCTAGATTTCTTCTTCCAAAAACTGCCTGTTCATATATCTTTACCATTTATCAATTGGGAATGACTCATTCTTATAATTTTGACTTCATTTTCTATATATTTGAGATATCAAGTCTTAATGCAAGAAACTATCTATAAAACATTTCCCCCAATTTTTTGCTTTCCTTCTAATTTTGGCTACATTGGTTTTATTTACACAAAAACTTTTAAATTTCACATCCCACAATGCTTTCTGTCCCTTATTTATTCATAATTTTCCCTTCTGTCTACATATCTGATAGGAAATGCATTCTATACTCTTCTAATTTACTAATAATATCTCCCTTTATGTCTAGGTCATATATCCATTTTGACCTTATCTTGTTAAATGGTGTAAGGCATCTATACCTGGTTTCCACCATCCTGCTTTCCAGTTTTCTCAGCATTTTTTTTTAACCAAATAATGAGTTCTTATCCAAAAATCTTAAATCTTTGTATTTGTGAAATATAAGCTTATTGTAATCATTTACTACTATGTATTGTATATCTACTCTATTCGATTAATCTTCCTTTCTATTTCTTAACTAATATGAGATAGTTTTTGATAATTATTACTTCATAATATAGTTTTAAGTGCTAGCACTGCAAGACCTCCTTCTTTAACATTTTTAATTAATTCCTTTGATTGATTTGATCTTTTGCTCTTCCAAATGAATTTTGTCACTATTTGTTATGATTCAATAAAATAATTTTTGGTAGTTTAATTGGGATTATCCTGAATAAGTAGATTAGGTATAGGTAAAACTGTCATTTTTATTATATTGGCTCTATCCATCCATGAGCAATGAATATTTCTCCAGTTATGTATGTATGTATGTATTTTTTGTGTATATATATAATTTTTTGTATATATATATATATTTTTTTAATTAATTTTATAATTATAACTTTTTTGACAGTACATATGCATAGATATATTTTTTAAACATTATCCCTTGTACTCCCTTCTGTTCCGGATTTCTCCCCTCCTTCCCTCCACCCCCTCCCCTAGATGGCAGGCATTCCCATACATATTAAATATCTGATAGTATATCCTAGGTACAATATATATGTGCAGAACCGAATTTTGTTGTTGCAAAGGAAGAATTGTATTCGGAAGGTAAAAATAATCTGGAAGGTAAAAAAAATGCTCATAGTTTACACTCATTTCCCAGTGTTCCTTTTCTGGGTGTAGCTGATTCTGTCCATCATTGATCAATTGGAATTGGATTAGCTCTTCTCTATGTTGAAGAAATCCACTTCCATCAGCATACATCCTCGTACAGTATCGTTGTTGAAGTGTATAGTGATCTTCTGGTTCTGCTCATTTCACTCAGCATCAGTGGATGTAAGTCTCTCCAAGCCTCTCTGTATTCCTCCTGCTGGTCATTTCTTCTCCAGTTATTTAAATAGGATTTTATTTTTATTTTTATTTTTGGAGGCTAGGGTTAAGTGACTTGCCCAGGGTCACACAACTAGGAAGTGTTAAGTGTCTGAGACCAGATTTGAACTCGGGTCCTCCAGATTTGAACTCGGGTCCTCCTGAATTCAGGGTTGGTGCTCTATCCACTGTACCACCTAGATGCCCCAATAGGATTTTATTTACATAAAAATGTTTTTAATTATATTGATATAGTTTATAGAGTTTCGAGTTTGTCTTGGAAATTATTCTCCTAGGCATTTTACATTGTCTATAGTTGTTTTAAATAAAATATCTCTCACAATCTCTTCTAGCAGGGCTTTATTGGTGATATTTAGAAATGCTGATGATTTATGTGGGTTTATTTTATATCCTGTTACTTTGCTAAAATTATTTCAACTAATTTTTTAGTTGAATCTTTAGGATTTTCCAAACATTACCATCATATTATATCTGCCAAAGAGATATTTTATTATCTTATTATCCATTCTGATTCCTTCTCTTTTGCTTCTCATTGCTAGTGCTAGAATTTTTAGGACAATATAGAATAATAGTAGTCGACATCTTTGTTTCACTCTTGATCTTACTGGAAAGGCTTATAGCTTATTCTCTTTACAGATAATATCTGCTTGTTGATGGTTATATGCTTCTTATTTTAAGGGGGGAAAATCCTTTTATACTTTTGTTTTCAAGTGTTTTTTAATAGGAATGAATGTTGTACTTTATCAAAAACTTTACCTGAATTTATTACTACAATCACATGCTTTTTATTGTTTTTGTTATTGATTTCATCAATTATGTTAACAATTTTATATGGAACTGTTCCAATATTCCTGGTATAAATTTTACTTGGTCACAATGTATATAATAATCTTTGTGATATCATTGTACTAATTGATCTATAATTATCTTTGGTTTTGTTCTTTCTGGTTTAGATTTGACATGATATTTGTTTCATAAAAGGAGTTTGGCAGGACTGCTTTGTTGCCTATTATTCCAAATGATTTATTTAATATTAGAATTAGATTGTCTTTAAATGTTTGGTAGAATTCAACTGAAAATCCATATGGTTTAGACATAAAGAGTGATATAGATCTTTTAGATCTATATGAAGGGGGAAAATTCATTACCAAATAAGAGATAAGAGAGTATTATGAAATGCAAAACAGATAATTTTGATTATATTAAATTAAAACAAAACCAATGCTATTAAGATTAGAAGGAAAGCAGAAAACTGGGAAACAATTGTTATCTCTGATAAAGGCCTCATTTCTCAAATATATAGAGAACTGAATCAAATTTGTAAGCATGTAAGCCACTTCCCAATTGACAAATGGTTAAAGAATATGAACAGGCAGTTTTCAGATGAAGAAACGAAGGAGTCTACAGACATATGAAGAGGTGCTCTAAATCACTTTTAATTAGAGAAATGCAAATTAAAATAACTCTGAAATACCAACCCACACCTCTCAGATTGGCTTGAGATGACAGAAAAGGAAAATGATAAACATTGGAGAGGGGAAAATTGGAGCACTAATGCACCGATGCTAGAGCTGTGAAGTGATCCAGTCATTCTGGAGAACAATTTGAAACTATGCCCAAAGGGCAACCAAACTATGAATACTCTTTGATCCAGCAATTACCACAACCATGTCTGTACCCCAAAAATCATAAAAAGGGGAAAGGACCCACATGTGCAAATAAATATATTTGTAGCAGCTCTTTTCATGGAATTGAACATTGGAGATTGGGGAATGGTTAAACAAGCTGGAATATGAATGCAATGGAATATTATTGTACAATGAGATATGATGGACAGATTTCAGAAAAACCTGGCAAGATTTGTTTGAATTGATGCAAAGTGAAATGTGTAGAGCCAGAAACATTGTTATGTAGTATCAGCAACATTGTGTGATAAACAACCATGATTGACTGAGCTCTTCTCAGCAACACAATGATCTAAGACAAGTACTACTAAAAATAATATTCTGAACCTCAAAAGGGGCACAATGAACGAACAAACTCAAGGTAAGTTAATCAATTTAAACTTTTTAATAGACTCCTGCAGGAGCGTTTGTGGAAACTCCTTATTAATTTATTCCCACAGCTCACAGGTACCAAAATCAATACTTATACCTTGTAATCCCATCCTAGCTCTTCCTCTTTCTCCCGAGTTTCCATCGGAAAAGACCCTTCAGAAGTGTCACAATATGTCCCCCCTCTCTGTGAAAAGTTTGAATGGCTGCCATGTCTTGTGCTTCTTGAATCATGATGGGTCACAGATCAGGATCTACTCTAGCTTACATGTCTAGTTGATGATTATGGAGCAACAAAAACTCTTTGTTATTCTTTATCGGCAACCTTCAGAATCCTCATCCTGACTTTGTGTTTGAATAATTTTTTTTTTTGTGACTACAAGTTCTACTGCTGACCAAGTTAGTACAGACCACCGACTTGACTTCCCTTCCAATTCCTTATCTCTTTATAGCCAAGTTAAAGCATCTGTGGAAACTGAGCATTGTTCTCCCACCATTTCTCATAAGTACAGAGAATCGAGAAGGAAAACGTTATCCACATCAGATAAAGAATTGATGGACTTGAAATACAAATAGGAGCAAATTTTCTTCTTTCTTTATTCTTTTTTGTGTCTTTTTTCTTCTTCTTTGGGTCTGTTTCTTCTCTCACAACTGTAATATGGAAAACATTTTCATGATAACATAAATACAAACTATATCCAACTGTCTGTCATCTTTGGAATGAGGGATGAAGGGAGGAAATTTTGAAACTCAAAATCTTGTAAAAGTGAATGCTTAACAATCTTAACATGTAACTGAGCAAAAAAGGAAAAGAAAAGAAACTTCAGCTGGTCCTACCAATTACATTTCACTTTTAAAAAAGTTTTTGAGTTCCAGAAACCATTGTACACAGCAACAAGAAGATTATACAATGATCGATTGTGATGGACATAGCTCTTTTAAATGGTGAGGTGATTCGGGCCATTTGACCCTGCTAAGATGTCCAGACCTTTCTTCCTGGGTCTTTAGTAGCTGTGACCAGCAGCTGCCGTAGCCCACAGTGAAGTCTGCATCCCCGCAGAGGCTGCTGTCCTGCAAGGTGGCCCACAGCAGGGCAGAGGTCTCTGGGGACTGCTGTGAGTCCCCGTCTCCCCACGTCTCGGAGATGACCCAGGTTATCTTGCTCTTTTCAGTGGCAGTGCTCAGGATCTCTTCTTGGACTTTGGCTCGAATGTTCCATTGAGATATCTCCTGAAGAATCAGCTGATCCTGACCAACAAGTCGGCAATAAAAGCACCCTTTTCCTTGGAATTCGATTATTTTGGGGTCACTGAAGAGATGTGGGAGAAAAAGCCAAAGCTGTAAGTCTGTCTTCCTCCGCCTTCCACGCTGTGTCCCTAACTCCCCCAGCCGAGGCCAAAGTCCTACCTGAGATCGCCTGGAGCCAATCTAGGATGGAGGGAGTCTTGAAAGGAAAGCAGAAGGATTTTGTTCCAGCGTTTTTTCTTGGGCTTTGTGGGAATTCGTGGTTAGTTTGGTTGCCAAGGGTGGATGTGCAAGTCTCTTCAGGCGCCCTCATATTGATCTTCACCTCTGGGATGTTCCCTTTGCCTCCTTGACTCCTAATGGGAAGAGAAGGCTCTGGGGGATGGGGAGGAGACCATGGGTTGGCCCTGTACACTGACAGGATGCCACAGATGGTCATGTGACATTGCAGCGCCTTCTCCTTCCATGCACTTACTTGTTGAACAAGTGGGGAGCACGTGGAGGTGGGGGGGACACCTGGGCAGTGGCTGTGTCCAGGACATACCAGGAGCTGGGCGCAGAGACTGGTTAACAAACCTTTAGGAGCCCATGAAAAGAGCCTGAAGGGAATAGGCTTCCAAGCGGACAGAGCCTGGGCTGTCCTGGGCGGTCAGAACCAAGCGGAAGCTGGGCCATGACCTGGGGCCCATTCTGGGGACTTCTCTGGGCTTTGTGTGGGCTAGTGGGAGGGAAGTGGAGGACCGCTCACTGGGAGCCTGGGAAAGTAAGGGGAGGGAGGGCTGGCTGCTCCCGGTGACCCTGGGCTGCCCTGCTTGGGCAGGGGGAGGGTCGTGACCCCGGATGCCCTCAGCCGGCTTGACGGTGCCCTCTCCTCTGCATGTTTGAAGCCCTGATGTGCCACCTGCCATGAGACATACAGCGAGGACCATGAAGCACCTGGCCAGGAGAGAGCTTCTAGGTACGAGTCCCCCCATTCGGCCTCCATCTTGCCAGTCTGTGTCAGGTCACTCCATTGAGCCGTTCCTGGGGAGGGCAGCACCCTCGGATGGCAGGACAGTTGTGCGGGGCAGCTGGTCAGGAAGACTGAGTTTGGGTGTGTCGGGATCTGTCACTTCATTCTGTTTGCCTCAGTTTCCTCCTCTGTAAAATAGGAATAATTATAGTGTCTCCTTGCAGTGAGGTCTTATTAATCAAATGTGTATAGCACACAGAAGGTACTTAATAAATGCTTGAGCATGGCGCCTCCTGCTAAGAGTGGGTAAGCTCCAGGCCCACCCCTGGTTATGGGTCAGCTCAGAGATGAAGGGGCACTGCAGGGCTCCCCCCAGAGTCCTGCCAGCCAGGAGTGTGAGCCGCACAGAGCACCCCGCAGTGGGGCAGGAAGCCCGAGCACCAGCCTGGAAACCGGCTCCCCAGCAGCCGGGCATGAGGGAATGGGGCGGGGATCTTGGCAGGAGGGGGGCACGAGTGGCTCACCCCCCAGAGCCACCTGTGGTCACTCGTGTGGGCGCAGCCGGGATGCAGGCTTGGGGCGGCTTCTGGGGAAACTGAGTCCTGCAGCCACTGAGCGAGTCCGCGCCGGTGCCGCCCGCTCGACTGCAGGTCTGGGGCCCCTCCTGGGAGCTCCTGCTTCTTTTTCCCAGGAAAGCCCCTGAGTCTTCCCTTTCCCCTGCTCTGTTCTAGACTCCATAGACACTCTCTTGTCCCACGGCAAAGGCGCCGCCTTCTTTCCCCACATCTCCCGAGGGATGCTGGAGGCCTTCCAGAAGCTGACCATTGACATCCTGGCCTGCAGCAACATGTGGGGAGACTACCATGACCAGCTCATCTGCAAGGTACGGGGTGCCCGGGGAGCCTGAGGAAGTGGGGGGTACCCCGGGAACCTCGTTACAGAAGAGGAAAATGAGGGAGGTCTCCAGGCACAGGACGAGAGATGTGGAGGAGAGAAGCAGGGATGGCTGGGAAAGTGAGCTGTGATGCAGAAGCCAACGCCCTCGGGTACCCCAGTCTGGGACTGCAGGCCCAGGGCCTTCCGGCTCCCCTCCTTAAAGAAAAGGGGGCTTTTCTTCCACGTTTGAATTCCCCCAACTCCACTGAGGAGGCAAGAAAACCCAAAGCTGCGACAAGCGCAGGAGCCAGGCGAGTGCCCCGGCCATAGGCCCTCCCTCCCGGGAGATGTCTCCTGGGGGGAGGGGGGAGCAGAATGGAATCCTCCCTCGTGAAACAATTGGCGCCTGTGTGGTAAAAGTGGCCCGGGGCCTGTTGGAAGGAGACGAAGGCAGCAGGTGAAGAGGGTCGAGCTCCTGGAATCGCTTTGAGGAAACGTCAGGGCAGAATTCACCCAGAAGCCCGGAAGGCCAAGGGAGGCGCCAGCAGGGCCAGCCTTTGGCTTACGGGGCCTTGGGCGCTTACGGGGCCTTGGGCGCTTACGGCCCCCTGCCGGCTTTGGAGGGGCTGCTCAGGCTGGGCCCTGCTCCCTCGCGGGAGAGTTCTGGGATGACCCCGGGCCTGGCGGTTCTGTTCTGCTTTCTGGTGGAATCGAGGGCCAGGTCCCTTCCTGGTGGAAGAGCTGTTGGTACTCCCGGAGTGAGGTGGCCTGGGCTCTGCCCGGCTGGCCGCCCTCCTGGGCCGACGTAGGCGGGTTCCTGGCCCACCTTTGGGCCCGAGTGAGACGTCACCGGTCAGCTTGTCCCTCGACGGCAAAATCAGCAGAACCTTTCCAGCTTGAGTGACAGGGTGGGCAACGCGCCTGTTGGTCATTCCAGAGCTCAAGGCCGGAGTGGAGAACCAGAGCCTTCTCACCCCGGGGGCGCTGGCCCTTCTTCCGCCCCCTTGGACATGGGACCCAGAACTGAGGAGGCAGGGCCGGGGGCTCCCATGCAGGGCTCCCTGCCTTGGTCCTCCATGTTCCCAGAAGCTGGCGCGTCCCTCCCCGGACCCGAGCCCCCCATCTCTTCATCTGTCTCCCCAGGCTGTCTTGGGCTGGAAGCAGCTTCCCTGTAGGGACCAGGTTTCAGGCTGGTGAATGCACAGCCCTCCCTGCTGTGGCATCAGGTGCTCTTGGAGAACCACAGGTGGTGGAGAGAGCATTGGGCCTGATGTCCTGGGTTCAAGTCTGGCCTCAGGCTCTCCCTAGCTAAGTCTCTTCATGCAGCTTGCCTCAGTTTCCTCCTCTGTAAATGAGCTGGAAAGACAGAACCGAGACCTCTGGGATCTGCCAAGAAAAGCTCAGGGGAACGACCGACCGCAGGAGCAGCAGCTCGGTTACCTTGTCCGGCTCTCAGCCTGATCTCCAGACCCAGACCCTCTCCTGGTGCCGACCCTCCTCAGGATCACTCGCTTATGGTCATCGGAGCACTGCAAGATGAGGTGACCAAGGATCCCATGAGACGAGGCAGCCCCGGCCGCCCCCTCCCCGATGATTCTGCTTCCTTCTCGGGGGTCCGAGGATCACCGAGGGGTCACAGCAGCATCTCGGGAAACAAAGGACTAGAAATAAAACCATCACCCTCAAAATGGCCAAGGGGCAGATGGATGCTGAGGGAAGGAGGTAGAACAAGAGCCTCAAACCCAGGGAACAGATGGACACCCAAAGGCCCCGTTCTGGCCTGGCCTGGGCAGCGATGCCCTTGGAGTGCTCCCCGAGGTCCCGGGCGGAAGGACGGCTGCTTCCAGGGTGTGGAGGGAGGAGGGATGGGGGGGCCTCCCCGGGGCAAAAGTGTCATGAGAAATACTAATAAAAAGGCAGAAAATGGAATTGGCTCATTTTCTTCCCTTGGGGTGAGGGATGTGCCATGGAAGATAGCGTCCCATGACCTCCAGGCTGGGCCAAATCGATCATGCCCATGGGCAGGCAGACCTACCAGTGCAGAGGAGCCCGGCGGGAGCTGGTGCTTCTGCAGCCTTTGTTCTTATTTCAGGGCTAGGAGACACCCAGAGAAATGGCAGCGAGTGTCCCAGGGGGGTGGGCAGGTGGTCACTGAGGGTCCCACCCATGGCCTGTGCCAAGACCGGGCAGGCGTGAAGGGAAACAAGTGCAGAGGAGCAGTGGCTGACCAGCACCGGGCCTCTAGCCAAGTTGGCGCCAGGATGGGCCGGGGTTTCTGACTCCGGGCCTGCCTGTCCCATCATCCGGGCCCATCTGGCAGCCCAACGGTCTGGTCTGGGGGAGGCAAGGGAAAACCAGGCAGGAGAAGGGAGTCTGAACATGGCCTGCCTCCCTAGGTGGGAGACCTGCCACCAACCATCATCCAGGTGCACATGGGTGTGGTGGGCTGCCCCATCACGCTGTTCCGGACCAGCCGCCTGGCTGATGAGCCTCCCCAGGACCAGGTCATAAGGTACTGAGGGGGAGGGGGGTCACCCAGGACCAGGTCATCAGGTACTGGGGGATGGGGGGGCACCCAGGACCAGGTCATCAGGTGCTGAGGGAGAGGGGGACCTCAAGGTCCAGAGCCCCTGGCTGCAGTTCCCCAGGCCAGCCCTGGGCAGCAGCTGATCCAAGGGCTCTCTGCTCCCTCCACAGGTTTGGCACTCAGATCTCTGGAGGAGACACTGTCTCCCGCACTCTCCGCCTGAATAACACCAGTCCTTATGGTAAGACTTTCTGTGAATCAATCAACACTTCCAGAGAACCTAGTACATGTGCTGGCGGCCATGGGGGAGACCAAGCTGTTTAAGACAGGTCTCTGCTCTTGGGGAGCTTGTAGACCAGAGAGAGAAAAGACACCCAGTGGTCGGAGAATGGGAGGGGCTGGGAGGGGAGGGGAGGGCACTTGGGTGCAGGGGAGCCGGCGGTGCCAGGCGTGGGGCCCAACAGCCCACCCTGGATATGTGTGGGCACGTGAGTGTGCATGAAAAATGGCCAAAGAGAGCTTTCTCCACTGGCGGGCACGGCCCCCAGGCCTCCTGGCCAGATCATCCCTTCATTGTCCATTCAGGGAAGAGAAGTTGAATGGCCTGTCCGGCCCCCAGAGCCAGCCCAGGCTCACTGTGCACCTTCACTGGGGCCAGCAGGGCCCTTGGAGACCTTTTCTGAAGTCAGATCCCACACTGAGCAGGGGCTCTGCCCCCTCCCTTTCAGGACTTTTCCTTGGTGGCTGTCCCTGCCTGTTTTGGGCAGGCATCCCTCTACGTCCATGTCCCTGCCGAGCCCCCGGGGCCCTCCTTTCTGGCCTGTTTGGTGCCTGGGAGGCCTTTACTTTGAAATCAGAACCCTTCTTGGCCAGTGATGGAGCCTGGGGAGGAGAAGCAGGAGACTGGGAAGTGGGGGAGATCTGGAACCGCAATACAAGGGGCCCCCTTTGCAGGGCCAGCCCTGTTGAAGGGCCTAGAGAAGAACCCTGGCTAAGGGTCAGCTGCTGCCCTGAGGGAACACCTCCCTCCCCACCATCTCCTCTGGGAGTTCGGGGGACAAGATAGGTCCTGGGAAAGACCCCAGATGTTGCCTCGGGTGACAGTGCTGATGGTGCTCCCATATAAGCTCCACTGGGCTCTGTTAAAGATTCAGGTCTTTGGGGTTACCGAGCTCCCTCCACAGAGTCCCCTGCCCCTTCAAGTAGCTCCCCACAGGGTCCCCATTACTTTCAGGCAGTTCCCCCAGGGGGTCCCTGTTACCTTCAGGCAGCTCCCCTGTAGATGTCCCCAGCCCCTTCAGGCAGCTCCCCCCCAGCACTAGGCCCTTGTGCCCATTCCTCGGGGCCACAGGCATTTTCTTGGGGTCCCTCCCACCCATGACCACCAGTCGCCCTCCTCTCCCCTGCCTCCTCCGCCGGCACAGACATCAGGCTCGACTGGGAGATCTACCGGCCAGAGGCCAACGAGGACAAGCTGGTGGACTTCCTGGTGGTGTACGGGAAGGCCTTCCCCCTGAAGGACGAGGCCGGCGTGGACGTGGACGCCAAGGAAGAGCCCAGGAGCGACACCTCCTTTGTGTCCTACTCGTTCCAGTCCTCCGAGTCCCAGGGCAGCATGGCTGGCCCCGATATCATGAGGTTCTGCCCCAGCACGGGGGGACCCCCAAGAACCCGCTGGGCAGCCATGGGGGCAGAGGTCTGTGGAGGAAGAGGCAGCCAGGGCAAGAGGGGGAGGCCGAGGCTGGGAGGCAGGAAGGCAAAGAATGAACCAGGGGTGGCCACGGGGCGAGGAGTGGTGAGCGGAGGCCATTAGGGGGATCGGGAGGGCCCGGGGACAAGATCGTGGCCCCCGAGCTGGGATTGAAGAAAGGGAAAAGCTGGGGGAGGCGGAGGGGAGGGAGACAGGCCGGCAAAGGCAGAGCACCTAGGCTGCCTGGAGACGGGGGAGCCTGATGATGGAGGGCCTTCAACGGCCAGACTTCTCGAGGTGGCGGGGAGCCCCCAGAGCTCCCCTGTGCTGGAGCCTCTGTCCGGCAGCTGTGGGGAGGACAGTGAGGACTTGGCGCTCTGGCTGGTGGGGAGGAGGGCTGGGAGCCCACCCACAGGGCCGGTGTGGACCCTGCCCAGGAGATCCCCCAGGACATCGGATCCAAAACGTCCAGGCTGTGGCAGGGGCGGGGAGTGGGGAGGGGGCGTCTGAAGCTTTGCAGAGAGGGACAGCCCACAGCGCTGGCCATGGCCACCCCGCCACGAGGGGAAGGGGGGGCAAGCCATGGTCCCAGTCTGCCCAGCCCCCTCCCAAGGCTCCCCGGCTGCCCAGAGGGGTCAGCGATCCCACCACCGCGGCCCCAGAAGGCCGGCGCCTCAGCCTCAGAGCCATTTATTTTTAAGCAAAATGGGACCAGAATGGACAGCGAGGAAGAGCCCTTGGTGCTCACGGCTGAGGGGCACCCCAAGATCATCTCCGTGATCCTGCAGACCCACGACGGCGTCCTCTCCGAGGACCCCTACTCCATCATTCCCAAGCAGCTGGTGAGTGGCCCCCGGCCCAGGGGAGCACCCGTCGGCTCCCTCCCTCTCCCTCCGAGGGGCTCCCGTCCTCCTCCCACGGGCCCCTCTTCCCTCCCTCTGGGGCCACCGCCTCTCTTTGCTCATGGTCCCTCAGCCCTCCTTGAGATTGTCAGATCCCACTGATTCCCCGCTGATGTCATGGCCCCTGTGCGTTGCCGGGGCCCCTTCTCAGGCCTCCTTCATGAAGCTATGTCACGTGGGGCAGGTCATCCCGGCTGCCGGGAGCAACTTCATCCACATCTCCTTCACGCCCGGGGTCCTGCCGGGGTCCGTCAACAAGATGGTGTGTAACAATTACGCCCTGGGCTTCATGAGCCTGGACAGCAAGGTGAGCCTCAGGTCCCAGTGGGCCACAAGCCCAGGCTCTCAGGCCGGGGGAGGCTGAGGGGAGGCCGCCTTCCCCACCTGCCGGGCCACGGTGCGGCCCGGCCTGAGCTGGCTTGGCCTCTCTGGGCGGGGGCAGATTGCTCAGGAGATCCCGGGAAAGGTGAAACGGGCCCAGAACTTCGGCGCCGAGCTCTTCCGACTGGACCTCCAGGGCCTCGTGCGGCCTGCCTGGTGAGGGCCCTCCTCCGCCCCCCCATCCCTCCCCTCCCAGCCCCCAAGGACGTCAGACCCCCAGACCCTGCCCCAGCCAGGAACGATGACCGCTGTCCTCCTGGCTTTGGGGCAGGCTGAGCATCGAGCAGGACTACGATGGAGGAATGACCTTCTCCCTGCAGGCCAGTGACCTCATCCCAGACAATCCGCTCCTGGGGGTGAGCGGGGGCCGCGGGCCAGGGCAGGGAGAGGGGGCTGGGGCTGGGCCGGGACAGCTGGGGCCACGGCCGGGGCAGCCAGGCCGCCCACAGAGCGCTGGGAGGGTCCGGGCCAGCTCCGCGACCGCCCGGCGCTCTGGCCGCCCTTCCAGGTGCACACGGAGATGGTGACCACCCACCGCCTGAAGCTCAACAACTTCTCCGACGTGGCCCACTGCTTCGGGCTCCTGGTGGCCCCCCCGTTCTCCGTGACGGGGATCAGCCCCGAATACAACCGTCAAGGCTGGGAGGGGGAGGAGGAGGAGGAGGACGAGCTGGCCGGGGATCAGTTTGTGCTCAACCCCCTGCAGAACATGCTGGTAGGCCGAGGGCTCCACGGGGGAGGGGGCGCCAGGGCCATGTTTGGGGTCTCAGCTGTCCCTCTGTGCTGGGCTCCAAGTGGGGGAGCCCTGGGGAGGCTGGTGGGCACCCCACGTGTGTGGAAGGTCTCTGGGCCGGCCCTCCTGCCAGGGGCGCCACAGTCACTCTCTGGACTTTGGGCCGAGTTCCCTCAGGGAGTCCCGGGGGCCCTTCCCTATGTCCAGGTGGTGACTTCCGGCTGCTCCGTCCGCTCCAGCCCCTGCACTCCCCCGCTCACACACACACTCAACTGCTGAATGAAGTTGGGGAACATCACGCCGCTGTGATGGGGTCCCCTCTGCCCCCCCTGGGCAAGGAGCCCCCTGCCACCCCCTCTGCCCCCCTTCTCCTTCCCTCTTCAGTCTTTGCTCTCCATTGCCCATTTCCCACCTGCCCAGGCCTCACTGACCCCTCATCCCCACAATGGTCCTGGGGCTCTCAGCCGCTAAACTCCTGGCAAAGATGCCTGGGCCGGCCCGGCTGAGCCCTGCAGCCCACTCCCGACCCCCCACCCACCCAGAGCCACCCCCCGGTGTCCCCTGGTCCCCTGGCTGCCGGAACAGCCTCGACTTCTGATCAGCCCTCCTTGTCCTTGACCTCCTGATCACTCTCCTCCTCGATAATGTCCCCCAGGTCTGCAGGCTTCCCTCTCTCTCTCTGTCTCTGTTACCTGTCTCTCCCCCCCCCCCCACCTTTGACCACTCCTCTCACTCCTCTAACCACAGATTTGCCTCCAGACTCTGTCCTCTGCCTCATTTTCCCCTGGGGATCTGGTGGGCTCCCCTGGATTCAATTATTCTCCCTGGTCCCAAATGGTCAGATGAACCCTGACCTTTCTCATGGTCTCCTCCTTCTGGGTGCCCCTTCTCCCTGTCTCCTGGACAGCCCAAGCTGGATGTCCCCTAGACACGTCATGGGACCCGGCCCAGCAGGACTGGTGCCTCTTTCTGGGTGCCCCGACTTTTGCCCTGGACTCAAACTTTCCACACAGACCCTCTGTACTGTCTGGTCCATTGTCTTCTTCACAAGTCCACGTCCCCCTTTTTCATTCCCCCCTCAGAACTGCCCCCCCAGCTCTCCTCACTCACTGACCTTCAGCAGGGTCCCTCACCGCGCAGCGCCCACATCTGTGCTCCGGGCCTGTCCCCGCCAAGAGCCTGCCCCTCCTCACAAACCTGTGGTCTTTTCCCCACCTTTTGCTGCCCCTTGTAACAAACGCGTGGCCAGGGCAGCCAGGTTCCCGGGCGGGTTCTGCCCATCCACTGGGCCGGATTCTGCCCAGAGTCCTGCTTCTTGTCGGGGCTGGCCGGGCACAAGCTGGGGCACAGTCTGTTGTTGTGAGAAAAGGTCAGCCCAGGGAAGGCCCTGAAGCCAGGTCCCCTTCCTAAAAGGCTTGGGCTCCATCTGCCCCATCTGCCTTATGACCCAGACCTGGCGCCTCCTGGGGCTCGGCTAGGGCCTTTCTCGTGGGCAGAGCTGGGGGCGAGGGTGCAGTGGGGGGCACAGTAACCCAGAGACAGCTTGGGGGGATGGCCCAGGAGGAGCCTTCTCCTAAAGGGCCAGGACCCGGCGGGCGGCCTCTGGAAGTCCCTAGAGCTGGGCGGACTGAATGGAGTGGCTCCGCACTGACGGCCTGTGTCCCTCCAGATCGAGGTGTCCTTCACCCTATCCCTGGAGCTGCTGACCTATCAGAAGCTGCCCTCCGACCAGATGCTGCCGGGGGTGAACATCTTGCAGGAGCCGGACGGGGCCAGGAAAATGGAGTTCACCCAGGACTTGGTGCTGGAGTACAGCAACGGAACCATGCAGGCGAGTGGAGGCGGGGCTGGGGGGCAGCCCGGCCCCCGGGATCTCTGCTCCCCGAGATTTCGGGGCTGTTTTCTCCAGAACTCGTCCCCACAGTGTTTCTCAGGTGCCGCTCTGGGCAGGGCCTGGGGAGCAGGGCCCTAGGAGAAGTGGGGGGTTAATGCGCTGGCAGAAGTGGGATAGTGGGCGTGGCCTGGGGGGCGGGCAGGGCAGCAGGTGATGGTGAGCCTTTCCTTGACCCTGGAAGCAGCAGGGCCTGAGTTCGACTTGCCCCCACCATCGGCTCCTGCACAAGTCACTGAACTCTGGGCCCCATCCAGTCTCCTCCGCTGAAAACTGGGAACAGAAATGGCGCTGGCCGCTCAGGGCGGTTCACCGAGCAGCTGAGACAAGGGCTCGGCCCAACGCCCAGCCCAGCTTCTCTAAACGCTGATCGCCTCTGGCCAGCGGGGCTCCCCCCTTCCCTGTGTGCTGTCGCCTCTGGCCAGCGGGGCTCCCCCCTTCCCTGTGTGTGGTCACCTCTGGCCAGCGGGGCTCCCCCCTTCCCTGTGTGTGGTCACCTCTGGCCAGCGGGGGTCCCCCCTTCCCTGTGTGTTGTAGCCTCTGGCCAGCGGGGCTCCCCCCTTCCCTGTGTGTGGTCACCTCTGGCCAGCGGGGGTCCCCCCTTCCCTGTGTGTTGTCGCCTCTGGCCAGCGGGGCTCCCCCCTTCCCTGTGTGTTGTAGCCTCTGGCCAGCGGGGGTCCCCCCTTCCCTGTGTGTTGTAGCCTCTGGCCAGCGGGGGTCCCCCCTTCCCTGTGTGTTGTCGCCTCTGGCCAGCGGGGGTCCCCCCTTCCCTGTGTGTTGTAGCCTCTGGCCAGCGGGGGTCCCCCCTTCCCTGTGTGTTGTAGCCTCTGGCCAGCGGGGGTCCCCCCTTCCCTGTGTGTTGTAGCCTCTGGCCAGCGGGGGTCCCCCCTTCCCTGTGTGTTGTCGCCTCTGGCCAGCGGGGGTCCCCCCTTCCCTGTGTGTTGTAGCCTCTGGCCAGCGGGGCTCCCCCCTTCCCTGTGTGTTGTTGCCTCTGGCCAGTGGGGGTCCCCCCTTTCCCCGTGGGTTGACCAGAGTTCTTTGCGAGGAGTCGTTTACAAATCTTGGCCCTGGTCCTGCTCCCTTCACTGTGTATCATCAGCTCTTCCTTCCAGAGCTCCCTCCTCACTTCTCCAGCAGAGCAGTGCTCCCTCTCATCCCTGGGCAGCAGCTTGCTCGGCCCCCCCCTCAGCTTCCAATTCTCCGCCACCCCAAAGAGAGCGGCTCCAAATACATTTGCACATAAAAGTCCTTTTCCTTCGAGCATTGCTGGGCCCAAGGGTGCGAGCCCTTTAACAGCCCTTTGGGCGGAGTTCCAGATCGCTCTCCGGAATGGCTGGACCCGTTCACAGCTCCACCCACAATGCATCAGTGTCCCAGCATTCCCACATCCCCTCTAGAATTTGTCCTTTTTCTTTTCTGCCCCATCAGCCAGTCTGCTGGGTACCCCAGAGTCTCAAAGTACTAGTGATTCGGAGCAGGTTTTCATGACTCTTGACAGCTTGGATTCTGTTCCTGAAAGCCGTCTCTGTATCGGGGGGAATGGCTCTTGTTCTCAGAAGTTTGGTTCGGTCCCTCTATATTTTACAAATGAGACACTGGGTAGAGAGATTGGATCGGAAGATTTCCCCTCCCCCCAATCTCCAGCCCCTCTTCTCATTTTAGTTGAATTGTTTCTGTGAAAACTTTTGAATCCGAGGTAATTAATACTGGTCCTCTCTATGTCTTGGCTGCTCCCGAACTTTTCCTCTAACCATAGATTTGACGTAATTTCTTTATTGCTCCTCTGCTGTTTCAAGATGTCGCCCTTTCCGGCTAAGCCGGGTGCCCATTTGGAGCGTCTCTCGGTATGGAAGAAGCTGTGCTGCTCTCTACACTTTCCTCTAGACTGCTTTTCCATTTTCTCGACAGTTTTTGTCAAGTAGCCAGTTCTTACTGTTGGGATTTATGGGGTGTCCCCAAGATGTTGCATCTCCATGCCTCATCTCCAAGTCAAGGAGCAAAGTTTACTGTAATTATATCACCAATTAAAGTGGGAGAAGTTAGCAAAGAACTAGGAGCAAGAAGATAGAATTAAGGGAGAAGGAGCGTCCTGTCGTTGAGATCCCGATTTCATGGCTTAGAAGTGGAGTTGAGGAGTGGTCTAGTTCTGACTGTGTGCAAGGGGCAGTACCCACAATTCTCTGGGCTGAGCTCCTGGGGAACCTGTTTTTAGGCCTGAGGCATCACTAGGTCACACTGCGAGCACCCAGCTCTGTTCTGGGCCTGTGCTAACTTGAAGCACCTCGTTACTATTGCTCATTAGACTCAGAAGTTCTGATATCCCTGATCCACAGGCTGTGGAATTTGTGGGCTCAGTATCTTGGTCATAGAGAGTAATCTGGGGCAGGACAGCCCAAGGAGGACTACATCCCCTCCAATCACATCACTCCCCCAACCTCTGGGGTCTTGGGGCGCCTGTTGCTTTTTGCATCATGCACTTGATGTGTTCCATTTCTTATCCATTTCTGAAATGTTTTAATGATTAGAGCTTTGTAGTGTAGTTGGAGATCTGGTACTGCTAGGTCCCTTCCCAGCCTCCTCATTTTAAATTCTATTTATATTCTTGGCTTTTTGTTGCTCCAAATGAATTTTTAAAACATTTTTTCTAGCTACATAAGGTAATCCTTTGGTTGGTTGGTTGGTCTGGATAAGCAAACTAATAGAGCTTATGGGGTCATTTTTATTATATTAGCTCAGTCTACTTATAAACAAATTATATTGCCCCAGTTATTTAGATCTCTTATTTATCCAAAGAGTGTTTTATAATTGTGCTACTATAGTTCCTCTGCATGTCCTGGCAGGGACCCTCTCAAATATTTTATGTTATTGGGAATTGCTTTCATTGAATTTCTTGATTTCATCTTCCCGGTTTCATACATAAATGCCGGTGATTTGTACGAGTTTATTGTATATCCTGCAACTTTGCAGGAGTTGTCGTTTCATTTAGTTTTTTATTTGATTGGAGGAATTTCTAAGTAAAACGTCAAGATCATCTTCAAAAGTTGAATTTTTTTTCACTTTGCTTTTTTCAAAACTTTTTCTTATAGACATAATTATTTCTAGCACTATGTTGAATACTACTGGACATCCTTGCTTTCCCCCAATTTCATTGGAAAGATCTTTAGGTTATCCACAATATCTATGATGCTGGATCTTGATTTCAGTAGTTACTAATTACCATGTAAGGAAAAGCTCCATTTTCCCCCTAGGATTTCTAGTGTTTTGTTTTGTTTTTGAGCAGGAATGGCCATTACCTCTTGCCAGAATCTTTTTCTGCATCTTAGGATTTAATTGATTTTTATTTTGTATGTTATTAAGGTAGTAGGTTATTTCCTTAAATTGAACCAGACCTACATTCCTGGATAAGTATGCCTGATCAGATTGTCACTGTAGTCTGCTTTACAGTAATTTAAGATTTTTGAATAAATATTAAATAGGGATATTGGTCGATAGTTTTCTTTCTTTGATTTGATTCTCCCTGGTTTAGTTACCAAGAATACATTTGTGTTCCAACATGTTATTTGATAAGACTTTTCCTTTTCCTATTTTCCCAAACAGTGTAAATAGCCTTGGATTATTCTTTCAGTTTAGTTTGATAGAATTCACTTATAAATCCATCTGGTCCTGGCATGTTTTCTTTGGGAATAAATTTATTGATGATTCTGTTCTTTTTCGAAGATAGGGCTATTTAAGCCTTCTAATTAGCGGGCTATTAACCTGAACAATTTGTTTTTGTAAATACTCATTCGTTTTATTTAGATTTTGTTTTATCAGCATATTTATATAAATATGTATATATAATTAGATAGCTCTTAAAATTAATTTACCTCTTTAGTTTTGCTATTGCTAATTTTGCTTTTCTTAATTTTTTAAAAAGTTAATGTTTTGTCTTGGGTGGGATTTTGTTTTGAAGAAAAAAAACAAACAGTTTCTGACTTCATTTATAATTCAAATGTTTGTTTTTGTTTCCAATCTTAAGATTTTCTTTGATTTTTATAGTTTCTATTTTGGTATTTCATCAGGGGGATTCATATGTTCTCTCTGCTTTTTTGGTTGCAGGCCCAATTTGTTAGTCTCTTCATTTCCTCTTTTTTACTGATAAAAAGTTCAGAGATGCAAGTCTTCCCTAAGTCTGACCACGCCAGCATCCCCAAATTCTCCATTGTGGTCGCCATTATCTTCAGGGACATCCTTGTTTTGTTTGGTCTTTGGCCCACACATTTTTGGGATTAATTTCCAATTACTTTCTGTTATTGGTTCAGAGCCTCCTTATAGGCAAATCCAAAGCCCGATCCTGGCTCAGTGGGCCTTCAGACTCCGGCCCTTCTTCTGTGTGTGAATAGGATTTTCCAGCACGGACTCTCTGGAGTCGTCTTAGGCCATTGTCCTGACAAAGAGCCAAGTCAGGCGTGGCTGACCAGGACACTGTGCCGCCACTGCTGGGGACAGCGCCGCCCTGCTGCTGCCCACTCGCCTTGCACCAGTTCGGGCAGTCTTTGCGGGGCTCTCGGCAGCCCGTGCACCCGTCATTTCTGAGGCCGGCTGGTGTTCTACCCCTTAGATACCACAGGTGTCCCTAGTGGTGGTCACGGTGCTGGGCACCCAGAGTTTGACGGACTGCTCTTTGTTCCAAAGTGCTCTCCGGAGTGGTGGGGTCAGTTCACAACTCCACCAACAATGTATCAGTGTCCCAGTTATTGGCGGGAGTAATCAAAGGCTGGAGTTTGGTGAGCAAGATCGAGCAGGGACTTGAGAGAAGCCAGCGCAGGGCTGAGCTGGCTCCCCCAGGAGGGCGCCGGGCCAGCAGCAGCTTGGGAGAATCCACCCTGGGGTTCAGGCACACAAAGCAGGGGGGAGGGGCGGTCAGCCTTTTATCATCAGCTGCCCGGGGGGCCTCGGGGAGGAAGGGGCTGGGCAGCAGCCACCAGAGTCTGCAGGGCCATGGCTAAGGATCAGATGGCCCGGGGCAGCGGTGACCAAGAGATGGGGTTCAAGGCATGGAGCTTCAGTCCGTTCAGGGGACCTGAGTCAAAGGGCAGTCACATGGCGCAGATTCTGACTTTGGGGCAAATAGGTGGAGAAGTGACCCGGTCATTGACTGGAGAGGGCGGAGACAGGGAGGCAGGGAGGCCCAGGAGGCTGCTTCCGGCACGGTCCAGACAAGGGGGGAAGGGGGGGGGACGGCACCGGAGTGGGGCTCCCCCCTCACGCCCCTCCCCGCCCACAGGTGGTGCCCCTCTTGGCCACCGTGACCATCCCGTCTCTGCAGCTCTCCACCAGCTGGGTGGACTTTGGGATCTCCGTGGTGAGCGAGACGTACACGCGAGAGATCGAGCTCCGGAACCTGAGCGCCTGCAGGAGCTACTGGCTGGCTCTGATTGGTGAGCCCCGGGGCTGGGGGGGCGGGAAGGGGGCCCGAGGGCGCCCTCCAATCCGTCCTTTGTTTCCCCGGAACCGCAGACCAGCAGGAGCGGCACAAGGGCGTCTTCTACGTGTACCCCACCAGCGGAATGCTGGAGGCCCGGAAGGTCAACTCCCCTCCCACCTGCGCCAGCTTGTACATCCACTTCACTCCCAGGTGCGCGGCTCCCCGGGGGCGGGGCGGGGGCTCTGGGGGCGGGGCCGGCTCTCCGGGGGCGGGGCCCGCGGTGACGGCCCTCCCCTCTCCGGCAGTGACAACACGGAGTTCGAGGCCGTGGTGATGGTGGACGGCATCCTGGGGGAGGCCTGCCTCCTGCACGTGTACGGGCAGGGCTCCTACGACGAAAAGTACTAGGGGCGGGGGCCCCGCCTCCCCTCCCCCCAGTCTGTGAGCAGCGCATTATTAATAAAGCCCATTGCCTTGCCGGCCTCCTCCTCTGTGGGGGGGGGGGGGGCGAACTGCGGGCACCGTGCGAGGCCGGCCGCCCCATTCTACAGAGGAAGCGGAGGCCGGCGGCCTCCGGAGCTCGGCTCCCGCCCTGCTCCTTCCCCCTCCTCGGACCCACCCCGAGAGAGACTGAGAAGCGGGTCGGGGCGCGCCATCTTTATTGTTAGGAGAAAGGAGACCCCGGGCCCGGCGCGCCCGACAGCCCGGGGCACCAGCGCGAGCGCGGGCTCCCTGCGCGAGGGAAGCCGGAGAAGGCACAGAGTCGGGGGCGGGGCCCGGCGCCCAGCTCCCGGCGAGGGCTGGCTCCACCCCCTGCCCCGCCCCACCTCCGAGGCGGCCCCCAAGAGCGCGCTCAGGGCCCCGGGTACTCGAAGACCGCCGCCGCTCCCATGCCCGTCCCGATGCACATGGACACCACGCCGTAGGCCCTGCGGGGAGGAGCGGAGGGGGGTGGGCCGGGGCCGGGCCGGGGGCCCCCACACCCCCGACCGTGGCCCTGCCCAGCCCGGGGTCCGGAGGGGGGCCCCGCTCTCACCTCTTCCCCCTGCGCTTCAGCTCGTTGAGCAGCGTGATGACCTGGCGGGTCCCCGTGCACCCCAGCGGGTGCCCCAAGGCGATGGCCCCCCCCAGGGGATTCACCTTCTCGGGAGGGATCCCCAGCTTCTCCACACAGTATGCGGCCTGGAAGGACCAGCAGGGCAGGCCTCAGGGCCCCTCCCCCCCAAGGTGCCCTCTTTACATCCAGGGTGGGAGGGAGGGCCCTGCCAAGATGGGGGGGGGGCCTTGAAAGGGCAAGGGCAAGTCTGGGTCAGGGGGGCTCAATAAGTAGACGGGCATACAGCTGGTGCTTACTGGATGCTGACTGAGCAGTGGGGATGGGCCGTGGGGGAGGGGCTCCCACCCCTTGGAGGCAGGCACTAGCCCCAGCTCTCCCCTTCCCCCCACTTTGGAAATAGTGGAGACTCCCATGAGTGCCCAAAACCTGGGCACGAGAGGGCAGGAGAGAGGCCCCGGGGCTCACCTGGCTGGCAAAGGCCTCGTTGATCTCAAAGATGTCCACGTCATCCACAGTTAGTCCTGCAGGAGGGAGCGGGGAGAAAGTGTCAGCAAGCCTACAATGCCCAGCCTTTCCCTGGGCAGCCCTCGGGTGCCAGGCGGGTGCTGGTGTCCCCAGGCAGCTCTCTAGTCTCCCAATCGGCTGCCAGCATCCTGCTGAGAACATCTGGGGGTCCTGTGACAACATCTGTTTCCAGGGTTTCACGGCCCTCGCTCTGTAACTTTGTGGGGCAGAGGCCTGGGCACAAAGGGGGCACCTGAGCAGCCTCTGCTCCAGCCATGCCCACCTCCTGTCCTCCTAAGCTCTCCTAAGGCTCCGTGGGCACAGCTGGGCCTGGTATCCCTGCCTAAGGGTCAGGGGCAAAGCCACCTGCTCACCTGATTTTTGCAATGCCGCGGGGATGGCGTAGGCAGGTCCAATGCCCATGATGTCAGGGGGCACGCCCACCACCGCATAGGACCTCAGGATGCCCAGGACAGGAAGGCCCAGCTGCTCCGCCTTGGCCCTGCGAGCCAGCAGGATGGCAGCGGCCCCGTCGCTCACCTGGCTGGAGTTTCCTGGGGGAGACAGGGCTGGTGAGAAGGGCATGGCGCAAGGGGACCTGGGCATTGCCCAGTGCCCGCTGCAGAGCAGTCCCATGCTCACCAGCAGTAGTGGAGCCATCTTTCCTGAAGGCTGGCTTCAACTTGGCAAGACCTTCCAGCGTGGTGCCGGCGCGGATGCCCTCGTCCTGGGCCACGGTGACGGGCTTCTCACTGCCCTTGTCGTCCTGGATGGTGGTCGTCACCGGCACGATCTCGGCCCGGAAACAGCCCTGGCTCTGGGCCCTGGCCGCCCTGTTGGCTCCAAGGAAACAAGGTTATGGCCGGCAGAGACCAGGAGTTGACCTCGAGACCACTAACGTCCCAGCAGCTTCAGGCCTGCCCCTCGGTGCTGTGCCCACAGCGCCAACCTTGCCCTCAACGCAGGAGCTTCCATGGCTCCTGGGGGTCAGGCAGGACTGACCCTGGGCCAGGCACTGAAACCAGGCTCCAAAGACAGCATGGACAAACACCAGCTGGCCAGGGGCCCGAGTGGTACTGCCTGAGCAGTGCTGCCGCACAGAAGCCCCCACAGTTGAACTGGGAGGGAAAGGACCAGAGGCTTCCCTGGCACGGCCCTCTGTCCCCCCCACTTCTTGAGGGCTCCAGCCTCCAGTGTCTGGAGGTTCCCACAAAGGCCAGAGGGCAGATGGACGGCGCTGTGGGTAAGGGGGAGCCATGGCATGTCTGCCTTCAGCTCTGGCATCTCTCCCCTGCCTCCACTGCCCCTGACCTTGGTGACTGTGGTGAGGCCATCTGCCCATCTCAGGCTTTGGTTCCTGGCCCTGGGCCATCTCCCAGGGCTCCCCCAAATCCGCCCGGGCCCCCCTGCCCCCCACTCACTTCTTCTGGGAAGCCAGAGCAAAGGCGTCCTGCTTCTCCCGAGAGATGCCAAATCTCTCAGCCACATTCTCCGACGTGATCCTGGGGTGCCAACGAAAGCGAAGGGTAGGGAGCCGAGGCAGCGAAGGCCTGGGGGACCCCTTCCCCTGAGCTGCCCCTCCTCTCAAGGCAGAGACAAAATCAGGCTTTCTTCAGGAAGCTCCCGGCCGGCCGCGGATGGACGGGGGTCCTGGGACCCTGCTCAGGGGCCCGCTCTGCTCCTCAGAGCTTGCTCATGGGCCCCGCCTGGGCTCCCTATCCCACCGGCTTGGCTGCTCTTCCCCCCCCCCGCCCCGGGGCAGGGGCCAGTGCTGAGCCTCCAGGCCAGAGAGAGGCAGAGACTCGGCCTTCTGTCCCCCCTCCCCACGCCCCCTGACCCCAGCACAGGGAGAGCCGGCAGCACTCACCCCATTGGAATCAGACAGTCTCTGGCCTTCGTGTTATCCACCAGGCGGGAGGTGATGTTGCCGGGGTTCCCTCGGTCAGCCAGGGACATGGACTCCACCCTGAGCGGGAGGAGGGGCCTCAGTGCCAGGCCTGAAGCACGGGGAGCCTTCGGGGGGTGGGCTCGAGCTGGCCTCCAGGGAGGGGGCCCTGGCTGTGGCCGAGCTCTAGCAGGACGGGCACGCCCAGGCACTCTTCATTTTACAGGGTAGGAAGTGAGGGGCTGGGGTGGGGGGGGGGAGTTACAGCTCCAGCTCCCCCACCTTGGCCCTGGAGAAGCCACTTCATTGCTCCAGAGCCATAAATGGAACCTGGCTGGGCCAGCCCGACTGACTTGGACCCGGGAGGGCCGAGGCTTCCGTCTCCTGCCGTTCTCTCCCTGTTCCATGCCCACCTCAGGTCAGGAGCTTCCCCTGGAAGAAGGGGGGCATCTCGGCTATCCCCAAACCCAGGAGGGCGGCTGAGGTGGGGAAGGGGTGATAAAGCCCAGAGACAGCCAGGAGAAACAGGACCTCCTGGAGGGGGGGGCTCGGGAGCCAGAGACCCAGGGGAGAGAAAGCTTAGAGCCAGGCCCATGGTCCGGGTGACCCTCTGCTCTCCAGCAGGGCTTTCTGCCAGGACTGCCCTTTCCCTTGGAGGGGGAGGGGGCCAGAGGAGTGTGAGGGGAGCTCCTCCTCTTCCTCCAGCTCCTGGGCACAGAAAAGGGCACAAAAAGCCCAAGCAAGGCAAGAGGCAGCCGGCCAAGATCCGAGGGCATGAGGCCCGAGGCTGTGGCTGGGAGGGAAAGTTCCACCAGAAGCAGGAGGGCCCCGGGAGAGGGCGAGTCCTGGCCCCTGCCCCAGCGAGGGCCCCACAGTCTGTAGAAGGCCTCACTTGCAGAGGCAGACTTACCCACAGGCCAAGCCGATGTCATAAGAGCCCTGCCGGATCCCACCTGCAATGAAAGTGGCCCGTGAGGGTCCTCCAGGAGGGGCCACAGTTCCAGGGCAGGGGAAGGACAGGGCTTAAGCACACCCGGGGGCCTGAAGCCGGCCGGGCAACAGGAAGACCCCCGCTCACCTGCGATGTTGATCACGGCCTGCAGCCCCGAGGAGCACTGCCTGTTGACAGCAGACAGAGGGACCGTCTCTGGGATGTCACTGAAAGAGAAAAGCATCGAGTCCGGGGGCTGCCGCCCCTGCACAGCCGGCTGGGGGCCAGGAAGGGCGTTCTGTAGGGCCCGAGACAACCCGAGAGAAGGGACTGTCCAGATGGGAGGGAACCGAGCAGGGGGCGCCCAAGAGATGTCATGAGCAAGGCCCAACACTGCCGGGCTGGCTGAGGTTTCCTCCGGGGCTGCCCCTCCAGCCAACCCCGGCACAAAGAAGCCACAACGCCAGCCCGGATGGCCGCACACAGGCTGCCGGGGCCTCCCTCCTGCTGGGCAATCCCGCTTTTCTTCCCTCCTCAACTCACTCTCCCACTAGCTCTTCCACATCTTCCCATACTCCTCCTGGTCAGAGGAGGTTCCCCTCCCACTTCTTTCTCGGAGGCCATTCACTGCGAGCTCCCTCCTCCTGCCCCTTCTCACAGGCCACAGCCTCACTCTGCCTCCATCCGGCTTCCTCCCTCATCCCCACTAATTCATTTTCGATCCTTCTTTCCCTGCTGGCTGCCTATGGCCAGGCTATGTACCCCTCCCCCCTCCAAACTCCCTTAATCCCTCCCACTCTGCGGCTTCTCTTCTGCCCTTTGGACCCAAGCTCCCCAGAAAGGCCCTGCACCAGGGGCCTCTGCTGCCTCTCCTCTCCCTCAATCCTCCCAATATGGCTTGGGACCTCCCCCGTGCTCCCAGTCTGTCCTCTCCAAAGTGATTTGTTGTTTAGTCCTGGCCGACTCCCTTCATGACCCCCTGTCCACAGCAGCCTGGGGCCTTCCATCGGCCTCTGTTTCTTGGTTCATGGAACATGCTTCCATGGCCTTCTTTCTCCATTACACCCCCCCCTTCTTTTGCCTTCAGTCCTTCCCCACGAGTCCCATCTTCTCGTGATGTGGCTGACTTATTTAAGCTTCAACAGCAGTATCTGATGTTCCAGTGAATAACTTGAATTAATTTAAGCACGGACAGACGGGATCTCCCCGCTGGGTCTCCGGCACAATTCAAATGCCTCCCTTCTGCAGCCCTCAATTTTCTGTATGTCCAACCCTCACAACCAGACTAGGCTTTTGTCAGCAAAGGGAGGCCTGTTTTCCAGGTTGCTGTCCAGGGTTGCCTGAGTTTCCTTTCCAAGGAACAGCTTTTCATTTCAAGGCAGTGACCTGTGTGTCCAAGAATATAAAATCTGACCCGGCTGCTCCCGTTTCTTCTCCTTCCAGTTGCTAAGATCTTGTTTTGGGGGTTCTGGATGTTAAAGCTCCAGGCCAGCTTTCACACTGTCCCCTCTCATCAAGAGGTTTCTTAATTCCTCTCCACCTTCTGCCATCATCTGTGTATCGGAGATTGTCATTACTTCTCCCGGCAACCTTGACTCTGGCTTTGGGTTCATTCAACCTGGCAGTTCACATGAAGTATTCTGCATGACTTCAATAAAGGCGACAGTATGCAGCCTTGTCGTGCTCCTTTCCCAGCTTGAATCGGCTGTTCTGTGTTTGGTGCTAACCACGGCTTCTCCCCTCAAATCCAGGCTGCTCCGGAGGCAAAGATGAGCTGGAGCCCCACATTTTGTTGTAATCCACAGTCAATGGCTTTAGTGCAGCCAAAGAAGCAGAAGCAGATATTCTTCGGGAACTCCCTTGTTTTCTCCATAATCCAGCACATCTTGGCAATTTAGTCTCTAGTTCCTCTTTGAAAACCAGCTCGTTCTGGTAACAATCTGTTCACATACGGCTGAAGCCTAGCAGAACCTTAAACATAACCTTGCTGATGTGAACAATGAGTCCAGTCCAGGCCTGGGGACCGAAAAGGGGCACAAACAGCCCAAGCAAGGCAAGAGGCAGCGGGCCAAGACCCTGGGACACGTGAGGCAGTGGCTGGGAGGGAAAGTTCTAGCAAGAAGCAGGAGAGGCTGTGTCCTGGACCCCTGCCCTGGCCATTGTTCAGTACATGCGAACATTCCTGGGCGGGCACTACTGAGTGCTGGCATATTGAGGCCAGTCTTTAACAGCATCATCTTTTAAGTCTTTAAGTAGCTCAGCTGGAATTGTGTCACTCCCACTAGTTTCATTGTTAGCAAGGCTTCCCAAGGCCCACTTGACTTCATTCTCCAAGATGTCTGGCTCTGGGTCATAACGACTATCGGTGATTTAGATCTTTCTTGTAGAATTCTGTGGTGTATTCTTGTCACCTCTTTTTTTAATAATAGATTTTTACTTTTCAAAATTCATGCAAAGACAGTTTTCAATCTGCAAAACCTTGTGTTCCAAATTTTTCTCCCTCCCCTAGACAGCAAGTAATCCAAAGTGCGATTCTTCTGAATATATTTCCACATTTAAAATGTTGCACAAGAAAAAGCAGGTCCAAAAGGGTAAATTTTCACCTTTACGTGCTTTTCTCTCAGCAAACAACAACAAAAAAGATGAAAATACCATGCTGTGATCCACATTCAGTCCCCACGAGCCTCTCTCTAGGTGCAGACGGCTCTCTCATCACAAGTCAGAACTGGCCTGAATCACCTCATTATTGAAAAGAGCACATCCCTCAGAATTGATCACATAATCTTCTTGTTGCTGTGAACAATGGTTTTTCTGGTTCTACTCCCTTCACTCACTCACTCAGTTCATGGAAGTCTCTCCAGCATTTCTGAAATCATCCTGCTGATAGTTTATTATAGAACAATAATTTTCATTCATATAACAATTTTCTGAGCCATTCCCCAACCGAGGGGGCATCCACTCAGTAGCCAAGATCCTTGCCACTACAAAAAGGACTGCTATTAGACACTGCTGAATCAAAGGCTATGCACAGTTTGATAGCCCTTTGTGCACAGTTCCAAACTGCTCTTCAGAATGATGGATTAGTTCACAACTCCATCAACAATGTATCAATGTCCCTATTTTCCCATGTACCCCCAGCATTTTTCATTATCTTTTCCTGTCATTTTAGCCAATCTGAGAGGTGTTACCACCTCTTTTTAATCTCTTCCACTTCAGTCAATCCTCACTGGTTTTTTTGTATGGACCAGTCCTCTTGATGTCTTTAATTTTCTAGAAGAGATCTCTGTCCTTCCCATTCTTATGTTTTCTTCTATTTCTCTGCATTGGTCATTTAAAAGAACCTTCTTATCTCACCTTGCTGTTCTCTGGAATTCTGCATTCAGTTGAGTATATTTTTCCCTCTCAGCTATTTATAAAGCCTCATCAGACTGCCTTTTTGCTTCCTTATTGTTCTTGGATATGTGGTCATTCTTTCCTCTTTGACACTCTCTTCTCTCTAGGTCTGCCTACCACAAAATCCTTCCTCTTTTCAGTTCACCCTTCATTTAACCACCAAAACACAGATCACCCCAGATCAGCCTCTACTCAATAAATTCCTGCCCCTACTCAATAAATTCGTGTCTCCCTATCACCTCCAGGATCAAATACAAAATGTTCTGCTTGGTATTCAAATCCCTTCCTGAAGTGGCTCTCTGCTACTGATGAGTATTAAATGATGAGGAGTAAATTGAGGAGTAAACTGTGGTCTAAACAGAGATAGTTCTGTTCCTTTTCTCTCTCTCCTTCCTTCCCCAAAGTAACCAATGGCGGGTTCGGCAGCAAAGGAATTTGCTACTTACTGCTGTATGGAAACATAGTCTTTATTGATTAGAATGGAAACACCGGAGAGCCGGTGGGCAAAATGGCTGCATGGTACAAGGCCATTTGCAAAGAGAAGATTCCCATTCTCTCTTTATGCAGTGATGTAAGGAGGTTCCTGAGAGTGATGTAAATTAAGATAAGGATTCTCTTGTTATCTTATGGGGACAGACAGAAGTCTCTTCCCAAAAAGGAATTTCCTGATGGCATTTGGTCTATCTGAGCAGATTAGAATGGGGGCTGTAAAACCCTGGCCATCTCAGATAGCCCAAACTAGTTTGACCACATCTTGTATCAAAGGTCCAAGTCCCAAAGGAAGTTGGAGATCAAACAAAGAATACCAAGGGGCTACCACCCTCAACACTACCATTCCAGGATTCTTACAATTCACTCCCCAACACAAAGTCTTCAATCCAGAGCCTCTCAGCTGTGCCACAAACAAGCTCCTCCAATTCTCAGCCCCAGGCATTGTCTGTCTCCCAGGCCTAGAATGCTCCTTTCTTCCACTTCAACTACAGACCTCCCTGGCTTCCCTTAAGTCTCATTTTCTATAGGGAGCCTTTTGTAATCCTTTTAATTACAGTATCTTCCCTGTTAATGATCCCCTATTTAACCTGTGTGGGCACCTATCCAGCACAGTGGATATACTGTCAGCTTGGAGTCAGGAAATGGATCTTTATTATGAGTTCTAATCGGCCTCTGACACTTAGCTGATGTGTGATCCTGAGCAAGTCATTTTTACCATTTGTCTCAATTTCCTCATGAGCTAATAAAGGAAGTGGTAAACCATTCCAGCATCTTTGCCAAGAAAACCCCAAAGAGGGTCACAAGAGTCAGAAGACATGACTGAACCAACTAACAAAGAACAAAATTATCCCCCACACAGCTCACTTTGTATATATTTGTTTGCTTGTTGTCTCTATTGTTAGGGACTGTTAACTCTACTGTTAAGGACACTGACTTTTGCTTCATAACATCTCCGTTGCTTCACCTGGTGCCTGCAGACAGGAGGCACTTATTAAGTATATAATGACTGACTGATGAGTCAAAAGTCCCTATTCTACTGCTTCTTTCCTTCCCTACCTTAATTAAGTAAACCAATTTATTTGCCCTTATTATGTAATTAAACCATGCCATTATCTCCTTAAACACCATGCTTCTTCAAAATCTGCTACATCTACATCCCATGAGAAAATCTGCTAATTAACAAAAAGTCAATTCTCAAAGAATTCCCTGATTTTAAGAGCAGCAGCTTTCTTTTTTTCACACTACAAATCTTCTATACTACAAATCTCTTCTTTATCCGAAGGTGAAGGAAGATTTCAGGATATAGGAGGAGGTTACAGGAGGGAAAAAATGCAAAGCAAAATGAAGACAAATGAAAATCTGAAATATATTCCAAACAGGAATGTTCCAATTCATCATATTGGAAATCTTTTTTTCCTTAATAATTAAGTAAATATTCTTGACTAGTGGATGGTATAGATGGATACTCCCTGCAGCACAGAACAGCCTCCTCCAACCAGGAACTTGATCTTTTATACTACCTAATCTCATCATTCTCTGTTACCGTAAAGGGCAACATCATCCTTTTGGTCCTTGGGTTCCCATTATCTCTCACTTCCCCATAGCCAAGCTGTAGCTTAAGAGCTTGATTTCATCTCTGCAACAACTCTTGCAGATTTCACTACTTGTTGATTTCACCTTTGGAGCCCCTCTCCTAGATATCACTTCTGCAATAATTTGCAGATTTCACTTCTATAACACTTCTTGTAGATTTGACCTCTGCAATACCTCTTGTAGATTTTACTTCTATAACATTTCTTATTGATTTCTCCTCTGCATCAGATTTCATTTCTATTATACATCTTGATTTCACCTTTGGAGTATTTCATAGACTTCACCTCTGCAACATCTCTTGCAGATTTCACTTCTATAACACTTCTTGTAGATTTGATCTATGCAATACCTCTTGTAGATTTTATTTCTATAACATTTCTTATTGATTTCATCTCTGCAACATCTCTTGCAGATTTCACTTCTGTAACACTTCTTGTTAATTTCACCTTTGAAGTACCTCTCCCAGATATCACCTCTGCAACAATTCTTGATGAATTCATCTCTGCAACCTCTCTCCAAAATAACTAACTTTCCCTCTGTCCTTTCCTCAATCCTGGAACAGACCCTTATCACCCTCACACCTGGCCTAGCTTCTGCGGGTGTTGGGGAGGAATCCTGCCTGCCTCAAGTTTTTCCTCTCACCAGAATCCATTCTCCATTCAACCACCACAGTGGTTTTCCTAAAACATACCTCTGACCTATGTCACCCCTTTACTCAGTAAACTCAGGATCAAATATAAAATCCTGTTTGACCCTCAAAGGCTTTCATAACATAACTCCCCCACCCCCTACAATTCTACATCTCAATGAAACTGGTGGTCTTGCAGTTCTTCTAAGAAGACCTTCCATCTCACTACCCCAAACATTTTTCCTGGCATGTCCCATGCTGACAATGCTCCTCCTTTTTTAGCTCTACCTCCAGACTTCCTTGTTTTCCTTCAAGTGTAGGATAAAAACCATACCTTCTACAGGAAGCCATCCTGATCCCCTTTATTACTAATGCCTTCCTTCTGTTGATTATTTCCAATTTCTCCTGTATACAGTACTTCTTACTTGTCTCCCTATTAGATTGCAAGGTTCTTGAAGGAAGTGCTACCTTCTACCTTTCTTGGCATCCCAAGCACTTAGCACACAGTAGATATTTAATAAATGTTGATCGCCTCATTGTTGAATTTGTATCCCAAAGAGATCATAAAAGACAGAAAAGGACCAACATGTGCAAAAATGTTTGTAGCAGCCCTTTTTTAGAGTGGCAAGGAACTGGAAACTGAGTAGATTTCCATCAGTTGGGAAATGGCCGAACAAGTTTTGGTATATGAATGCTATGTGTTAGGATTCTTACAAGGCACTAAGTCAGTGGAATTGATAGAGACAATAATTATCTAATTTAGCACGGTTCAGTATGATTGATCTGACCCTACAAGGAGATGTTATGGGCCAGAACTTAAAACAAGGTACTGAGTGGAATCGAGGAGACAGTGATTCAATCTTACAACAAATAATGGTTTCCTAGTGATATAATGATTGGTGTGTACTCAGTATAGAGCATATAAAAGCAAGAAGCTTTCAGGGCCAGGAGGACAAGCCCACTAAAGGATAAGCCCACTCTCGGAGACAGATTCATTCCATTTTCCACCTTTGCGCTGGCTGGAGGCTTTGGATTTGGAGACATTCGGAGGGAGCTAGAGACAGAAGCTGGCAGAGGCAAAGGACTAGAGGCAAGATCCGGAAGGCCTCCAGAAAACTAGCTGAGCCCCAAGTGAAGGAGATAAGATTTTGATGGAAACAATAAAGGATTTAAACTTTTAATACCTGGCTGCATTTGAGGTGATTATTTACAATGAACTGAAACTAAGGCTGCCTCCAGGAGCCCCCTAAGAAATCTGCTCCCAGAGAACATTATGATTTAGAGAAGAATATTACACTATGGAATATGATTGTTCTATAAGAAATAATGAACAGACTAATTTCAGAAAAGCCTGGAAATACATATATGAACTGATGCTAAGTGAAGTGAGCAGAACCAAGAAAACATTGATGGACTTTGACTCTTCTCAACAATGTGATGATTCAAGACAATTCCAACACACTTGGGATGGAAAGAGTCATTCATATCTAGAGAGAGGACTATGTTGACTGAATGTGGATCTAACAATAATATTTTCACCTTTGTTTCTTTTTTTTTTTTTACTACCTGACTAATATGGAAATATGTTTAAAAAGTTTGCACATATTTTACCTGTATCAGATTGCTTGATTTCTTGGGGAGGGGTGAGGGTAGAAAAGGAGGAAGAAAAATTTGGGACATAAAGTCTTATAAAGATGAATGCTGAAAACTATATTTACATGTATTTGGAAAAATAAAATACTATTGAAAATAAAAATATTTTTAAAAAAATGTTGATTGCCAGTACTTTCATGGTTTCATTTCCTGTATCCTAGACAGTCTCTCTAGGGAGAGAGCGACATGTATTCGCTGGGTTTGTACAAGGAATAAAGAGAGATGTTGAACTTCAGTGAAGAGTGATGAACTTGAAAACATTGTCCTGAGTTCAAATCCTTCCTGGTCCTTGCTGTTTGATCTCTTCAAATTGCAATTTCAATCAATACAACGAGGGTGCTGGAACGCACCAAGAACCCTTCTAGTTCTCACCTTCAGAAAACAATCTGAAAACAGGTGTCAATCAGCTGCCACTGACACCTTCTAGACTATCCAGAAGGAGGTCCCCAGTTGGGGAAGACAAAGACATACAGTTGGGAAGGTACCAGACTGCCCCAATATATGAACTAACAAAGGAACAGGTGGGCACAGGAAGAAGTCATATTGGGAAGAGAAGCTGAGCAAATGCCAGTCCAGGACCCTGGACACAGTACCAAATACAGAGAAAAGAGGAAGGTGGACAATCTTTCCCCATTCCATCTATGTGCCATAGCACAGACTCTTGGTTTGTGGGCCTGGGTCAAAGGGCTGATCTTATGGCTGGCTTGTTGACCTTGAGGTCACAAGGAGTGATGTGTTTGTCCCTTTTAATGGGCTCAATGGTTGGGATCTTGAGGGGTTTGGGTAGTCCTTTTGTGCAACTGCATACTCTGCTCACGTTCTAGCTGTGGCAATGGTATCTCTTGCCAAATATGGGTCAAAGGGCAGGCATACCTACAGCTTGGGAGAACCTTACCAGTTCCAAAGGGTGAACTTGGACCTGTCACTCAGTCGTGGGTCCCCTGAACAGGAGGCTCCAGGCTGGCTCTACCTCTGTAGGCCCACAGATCGGGGTCTTTGAAATTGCAATAGATCTGCCAGGTATGCCTGGGCTGAGTTTGCCCTGGAGCAAACCCTTGGCTTGGAGATCGGGATTCTCCTGTGAGTCAGACATGGGGGGGGGGGGCGAGCAATGAGCTAGCCCTCCCCACCTCATGCCTCTGGTTGGCTCTGTCTCCCTGAGAGTTCATTTCTGTCCATCCTGGGAAAATTACGCATTAGTGGAATAGCAGGAAACTCCCTGATTTTAAACCTGATGTGGGGAATTAAAGAACTCACTGAATAGATCCTCCCTTCAAATCAGGGGAAAGTCCGAGAACGTGCCAACGGATCAGGGTTAGTCTGTGTAAAGTTGAGTGTTAGGTAATAAAGAGAAAGTCCAACCACAGCAACAGTGGCTTTGCCAGAGGCTGCCAGGGATCACAGACACTTCACTGCCAGAGTCCTCCTTCCTAAGCAGATCTAGCTTCGGCATCGGCAAAGTGACGTTTTCTATTTTCAGCCCTCCTCCCAAATCACCACCTGTCCGTGCTCTCCCCCTCCCACCTTTGTGCCATAGCACACTCTAGACTGTGGGGGGGCTGGGAACTTGTGGCTGGCTTGTTGCTGATCCCAAGGCTCGGGGCCCTGAGGAACCCTCTCAGGGGGCTCACGGACTGGCTCCTGAGGGGGCTGGGTATTCCTTTTGTGCAACTGCACAGCCTGCTCCCCATCTAGCTGCGGCAATGGCACCTCCTGCCAAGCCTGGGGTCAAAGAGCAGGCGGATGGGGATCGGGAGAAGTGTTTACCTTAAAAACTGGGCAATTCTGGCCATGACGGCGCCGGCCCCTGGCTGCAGCACGTTCCCTGTGGGCAAGAGGGGGCGTTTCAGGAGGGGGAAGGGCTCCTCAGGCTTCCCTTCTGGGAAAGCTTCCAGGCCCGGGTGCAGAGGCCGTCTCCAGCCTCCAGCAGGGTGGGCTTTTGGACCTCTGGGGGGGGGGAGGAGTTATAATTCGGGACACTTCTGAGACAGGCTTGGCTTTTACCCTTGTGACCTTTGTGCCCGGTATTTGGCACACAGTAGGTGCTTAATAAGTGCAGCGAGCTCATCAGCGGGCTCCTCCCACTGGAGCTCTTTGCCTTCGGACACGAGCCCGGTTTCGGTGGGGCCGGGCCTCTCCTCCCTCCGGGCCTCGGCCCGCACTCACCCACGCAGATGTCCCCCAGCTCCCCGGGGGGCAGCCGCACGTCCCGTAGCACAGCGGTCAGCACGGCTGCCAGCAGCTCGTCGGGCGTCGTGTCCTGCGGGGACAAGGCCGCGGAGACGGGGGATCAGACCGGAGCGGGGCAGGGGCGGGGGCGGGGCGGGAGGGGCCGGGGACGGGGCCGCTACCTTGAAGCCTCCGCGGCCGGCCTTGGCGATGGCCGTGCGCCGCCCGTGCACCACCACGACGTCGTCGGCGGACGGCCTGGAGAGGGCCGCCGGAGCGGGGCCCGAGCACGGGGCCGCCGTCAGGCCCGAATCCGGGCGGCCAGACAGGTGGCCCAGCACGACCTGCAGCCGCTTCATCCTGAGCTTGAGTGAGCCCGACCCCCGGGCCGCTCCTTCCCCACAGCTCACGCCCCCGCAAGGACCCGCCCCTAACCCCGCGCGACGCCCGCCTGGCCCGGCCCCCCTCCACCACCTCCCAAGGCCACGCCCCCAGCCGGGCCCGCCTCTACCGCCTCCCAAGGACCCGACCCCACGCGACTTCCGCCCGACTGGCCGTGCTTCCGGATGCTTCGCGTGACTTCCGCCCGGCTGCACACGCCCCCGGCCTCGTTTATCTTCCGCTCGGCTGGAGCGCTCCCGGATGCCTCGAAAGGCCACGCCCCCGGCCTCAGGTGACTTCCGCCCGCTGAACACGCCCACAGACCAGCCTCGGCAGCCGCGGGATACGTTCGGTTGGCCCCGTAGGATTCTGGAGACGCGAAGGCCGCCCAACAGTCAGGGTGGAAGTGAGGCTCCGCCCATCGGGTTAGAAGGAAGGAGGGGGCAGGAGGCAGGCTCCACCCCCAAAGACCCGGAGATGCGGTCTGCATCCCGAGCCGGGGAGGCGCCCTCTGGCGGTAAAATGTCTCGGTCTTAGGGTGGCTGGGGGAAGGTCAATTCCTCCTCGGTGACGTCACCCCTCGTGCGTCCGCCCCCTTTTCTCGGAGACCCCCCACCCCACTCCCGTCCTAACAGTTGCACGTGGTGTGGAGCGGGCGGCAAAGTTGGGAGCCCGGAGGGTACTCGGGGTGCAAAGGCCCGGGTCCCCCTCCCGAACACTGCGCCCCCATGTGCAGGCCCCTACACCGTCCTCCCGAGGGCGCGCGGGGCTCGGGGCAAAGGCACGCGCTGAAACAAACCTCCCCCCAACAGGGGCACGTGGGGCACGCGGAGATGGGCAGCGTCACTCGGATACTCAGGTGTCAGAAACAGAGTCTCGTGTTTGAAACATGGGGCTCTGACGGCGCCTTCTTCCATTTGCATCCGGCCCGGAACTGCCCAGAAACGGGTCAGTGTCTTTCCACCACATGTTACACTTCAGAACCCGCCTCTTAAACGGTTCTTGAAACCCTCTGGTGTCCTGTCCATCAATGGGGGCGCGGAATGAGGACTTATTGGCAGTACATGTCACCCGCTTTGTACACATACCCCGGCGCCACAGCAAGGTTTCTCGGGTGAAGAACGGGGGGGAAAGTGGGCGAAGCCCGGTCGGGCAGCAGGCACTTTAAAAATTGTATTTATTTTGTTCTCTCAGCCACAATCCGCTTTCTGCCCCCCCGCCCCCAGCAAGGACAAACAAAGCCACCGTTACAAGCACGCACAGTCGGCCCGACCCAACCCGGATGAACCCCTCCCCCTCATCGGGGCCACGCGTTTCATCCTTTCAAAGTTACAGTTTTTAAAATGTCAAATGAAGCGTCAGTGAAGCGCCTGGCCCGTGGTGGGGGCTCAACGCTTATTCCCCTCCCCCGAAAGGGCCTTGTTCTGCTCACTTCTCTGTCCCTGCGTCTAAGTCTTCCCCGAAACTGCCTGGCTCACCTCTCACAGGAGGCACAAGAGTATTCCATCCCAGCACATTCCCCGCCGCGGGGCGGGCCCTCAGTCACCTCCTTTCACCTTAGAAAGCGCTGGAAATACTGTGTTACACAGCGTTCGATTCACTTAGAACCAAGCCCTCCCTTAATGTGCGCTCTTCGTGAAATGGATTTCTGAAGCCAGTTCTATCGGCAAATGTATCTTCCCTCCTTTGACTCAGATGAATCAAGTTCAAGTGACAGCTCCCTCGTCTCCCCCACTCCATCATGGAGATATCCACTTGGGTCCCCAGTTAAATGTGACACCTCCCTCCCCCCACCTTTCCAGAATGCCTTTCTTTCTCTTTCTCCATTTTCTCTGACTGGGTTCCGTGCATGACCCCAGATGAAAGACAGGGCTCCGAGGGGACACACAGCCGGACCCTCTGCCCACACTAGCCCATCAGCCAGTGCTCCCTGTTCAGATCTGATTCCTTACTCATGTTTACCTTTTCGTGTTTCTCTTCACTCCTGTGTCTGGACTTCAAGATCTCCGGGCAGCTCTGCTCTTTTCATCAGGAATGCTTGGAAGTCCTTGGTTTCATTTAAGGTCCATTTTTCCCCCTGTAGAATTATACTCAGTTTTTCTGGGTAAGTTAATTATGCTAAGGGGGTAGAGCACTAGGGTGGGGGTGAAGCCACGATGGCAGAGTGATAGGAACCAGGATACATGAGCTCCACTCCAGACTTCTCCAAGTAGATCAGACAGATCCTCACGGGGAGAACCAAAAAATGCTCATTTGAGCCGTTGGTCTAGTCCGGCTCAGCAAAGGGAGAGGGACGGGGAGGTCTGTGGAGGCTGAGGAAAGGCTCGGGTCGGAAGCGCTCCAGTGCCCAAGAACCCACAATGGAGGCACCGTGATGGGGAGCTGTGACGACCAAAAGGCAGGTCTGAGCCCCACTCCCCAGCTCCAGGTCACACACCAAGAAGGTGACCTTTGAGGGGGGCGGCCCTCTGAGGGAGGGCTCTGCAAGCAGATAAGGAGTCAGCTGAGAAATCAGCCACAGCATCAGTGCCCCAGCTCACATCTCAGGAGTGTTGGCTTCTAGCCCAGCCTGGAGAGGAATAACCAGGTGGTGAACCCCGGACCAAAAGGGAGCCTCAAGTTCCGTCCCTCTGAACCAGCAGGTTCTACTGTAACTGCCCAAAACCCTCAGCAATCACTTTGCCTTGCCTACAGCTACTTTGGGAGCATTGAAAACTTGCAGATCCCCACCTAAACTGTCCCTGGGATTGCAGAATAATATAACACATATCCTGAGAAAGCAGCAGGAGATCTTCCCTCCAGACATGCCCCGAACCCAGCCCTGACAAAGGCAATATGTAGGCGGGAATTACTGACCAAAAAAGAACACCCCGCAGAGAGATATTACAGGGGCAGAGAGAACAGTCAGGACCCAATCCCAGAAGTGAATAACTCCGGAATATCTATAAAGCCTCAGAGAAAAACACAGCTTGAGCACAAATCCAACTCAAGTCCTGAAAATCATGCACAGTTTCCAAAAGTTTAAAAATGTTTTTATAAGTTAAATAAGGAATGTGCGAGGAAAAAAAGTTGACAAAGAAATGAGAAATATAGCAGGAAGACTTGGAAAGAGAATGAATAGTTTAGCCTAAAATTTTACCCAGGCAACAAAATTAATAAATTAGAATGAGCCGAATTTAAAACTATGATTACATGAGGCAACAAGAAATATTAAAAGTCCAAAGATGAAAAAAAACAAAAGAAAACAAGATATCTCACAGCAAAAACGGACCTAAAAAAAGAGATTGAAAATACAAGAATCATGAGACCTGAATTATATGACCAAAACAAGAGACCAAATATCCTATTTCAAGTAATCTTATAAAAATTTTTCAAGAAAACTGCCCAGATGTCTTAGGACCAGAGAGCAAGAAGGAAATAGAATCTAACGGTTATCTCCTAAAAGAAATTCAGGATCATGGAGCTGTTAGTAGGATTGCCCAGCAGCTGTTAACAAAGATTTATTCTGGACTGTCAGATGTCTTAGAACCAGAGGGCAAAAAGGAAATAGAAAGAATCTAACAGTTACGTCCTGAAAGAAATTCAAAAATAAAAACTCGCAGAAACTTCATAGTCAAAATCCGGAACTTCCATGTCAAAGAAAAAGTTCTGTCAGCAGCCAGGAGCCACAGCCAGGATCACACACAACTTAGCAGCCATCTCTATAAAGGAGTAAAGAAATTGGAATACGATACTGCAGAAGCCAAAATGTAGTAAGTTATGACCAAGAATAACTTACCCAGCATAACTAAGTATAACACTATAAGGGGGAAAAAGGGACTTTTAATGAAATGGAGGATTTCCTGGCCTTCCTGACCAAGGCTAGAGCTATGTAGGAACTTTGAAATTCAAACACAAAAAAGTAAATACAAATGAAAAATCACAAAGGACTAAATAAATACGAAGTTTTTATTAATTATAAGAAAATGATACCTATGTCCCCTCTGAATCCTCTTGTCATCAGGAGTTACTGAGGGAGTCTAATAAAGCCTGGGAGTGGTTCAATCAATATTTATTAAGCCCCAACTACCTGCCAAAGCACTGTGCTAAGTATCAGGGATACAAAAAGAGGCAAAGGACAGTCCTGAGCTTACAGGAGTTTACAGGCTAATTGAGGCAACCACATGCAAACAAAAATACACAAAGCAAGCTAAATACAAGATAAACAGGAAATAAACATCGGGGGAAATACTGGAATTAAGGGTGGGGGAAGGCTTCCTGTAAAATGTGAGATTTTAGTCCAGAGCACAGAGCCAGGGAAGTCGGGGGTCAGAGGTGTGCAGGGAGAACATTCCAGGCCTGGGGACGAACAGATCCAGATGAGCCTTGCTTGTAGAGCCGCCTCACGAAGGGCTTTTTATGCCCACAGTGCATCGTGTTCTTGCTCCTGGCTGGGAGCTCTCTGAAGAGAGGGCTGACAGAGTCAGATGTGTGTTGTAGGAAGACCCCGTTGTGGCTAAGCGGAGAATGGGCTGGCGAGGAGAGTCCCCAGAAGCGATTGCAAGGGGAGGTGAGGAGGGCCTGCGCCAGGGGGCAGCCCGTACGGGAGGAGGAGGCGTGTTGAAGCCCCTGACAGTAGCTTGGTCTTGGAGAATGACGGAGAGGAGTCCGGGGGGCTCCCAGATTAAGCGTGTGAGGGTCCTCTATAACACTAGGAAAGGTAAGTGGTAGGTAGGGTCTAGGAGGAAACGGGAGTTCCTGTCAGGGCAGGCTGTGTCCTCAAGGTTGACTGGACATTCAGCTGAAGATGTCTGAAAAGATGGTTGTAGATGCAAGATGGGGTCTCCGCGACTGTCATTCGAGGCAGGAAAGGCAGATTTAAGACTCAGCAGCACAGAAATGGTGATAGACTCCATGGGAGCTGATGGAGATCTCCGAGAGCAGTGGGATGGAGGGAGGAGAGAAAGGGGCTGAGGAGGGAACCCTCTGGGACACCGTCCTCTGGGCTGGAGGAAGAGCCAGCAAAGGGGACCAGGAGTGGCCACCTGGGGTCAGGGAGAGCCTGGAGGGCAGGGGGAGCCAGAAAGCTGGAGTGAGGTGTGTCCAAGGCAGCTCACAGGGAATGAGGAGTGGGAAGCACCAGGAGACGTCCAGCAGCCGTGCACCACGGACTTAATCTGGACTGTCAGAACTTCCTCACAGGCACAGGCTCCAACAATGAATGGGGGCAGCGATTTCAGGCTAGACGTGGGTGGGTATCTGACAATCTAAGGGGCCAGGGATTCAAGAACGGAGGACATGATGGAATAGAATGGTTCACCAAAGGGTCAAGATGAGAAGCGGAGAGACTAGTAAATGTAGGGGAGACATGAGGAGAGAGCCAAGAGGTCGAGGGCCTGGAAGTCGCGTTGTGGATGAAGAAAGGTGAGAAGCCAACAAACTGGTCAAATGGGGGAACTCAGAGTCCTCAAACATGGAAGCGGCAGATCTGTGGGTGAGGGCAAGGCCAGAGTACAGCCCTCTCTGGGACTCAGGTTGGGAGAGGAGCCATCTCTGTGGATGCCCAAAGGCCCCGGGATGAGGGCAGGAGCTGGAAAGCAGAGAAGACTAGGGGAGGAAGGAAGGGGAGCAAGCATCTCTAAACAACAGGTCCCGGGTTCTGGAACACATGAACAGCATGGAGAGCTTGCTGGAGAGAGGGGGAGGACCTGGCAACGGTCCCGGGGAACAAGCAGTATTCCAACTCTCCCACCTCAATCACGGAATGGACGGGCACAGTCCTGGCAAGGGTGGCCAGGCCGGTCCAGCTGTCGGAGCCGGGCTTCCCAAGAGCTATTAGATTTAGGAAGAAGGAAAGTTGTTTCCTAGGAATGGCATTCCAAGGGGCAGAGTCAACAGCGGGGAGTGGAGGGGAGGAGGGGAGGAATTAGTGAGAAACTTTGTTCTATGATGAAGGTGGCTCAGGGCACCACAGATCAAGGAGTAATGGACCTGAATTCCTATAAGGTCTCAGACACTGCCTCATGGTGTGACCTTTAACCTCCTGCCTCAGTTTCCTCCTCTGTAAAATGGAGATAAAGTGCTATAAATGGCAACCCCTCCTGTATCTTTGCCAAATGTGGTTCCGAAGAATCAAATACAATGCACACCTGAACAAGTGCCGAGCACAGCGCCCGGTACAGTTACATAAATATTAGCTTATCGCCATCATTGTTACATCCTGATGATCTCACAAGAAAGATGGACAAAGCAAGAAAGAGGAAAACACCATAAGGAGAGGGGAAAGAAGACGGAAAATGCTCGTAATATGGGTTCGAGGGTTGTGCTTTGTCTTTTGTACTGGAGAACCGATGGCATTGGGGCAGGAGCGTGGAAGGCTCTACCTCGGGTCAGACACCACAGTCCACGCGCAGATTTGGAGGGCTGATGTCTGAACGGTGGATCTTCTGCAAGGAGCGCACATGATGGGCGCCTAGCTCTTTAGGGACCTGGAGAGTGTCTCTGTCCCACTTCTTCTGACCCCCGAGTGAGCTCTCCACCCAAGTCTTTCCAGCATCAGAATAAGGGGCTCAGCCCCCCAGGGTTCTGTTCTCTGCAGCTTGAGCAAGGACCTCCCTGACTGCCATCTTACTCGCCAGGTGAGCTTCAGAATCTTCCCGAGAGAATTCCAAAGGAGGTGACTCCATGTGCGGGCACGGGCCTGGCACAGCGTTCAATTCAGCACGGCTGTCAGCACAGCGGGCTCTGTGGACCTTCGGTTTGGGAGGCAGCCCAGTCCCTCTTCCCCCCCACACTCTCCCTCAGTGACCCCCCAAACACCGAGCTAGCTCTGGCAACGTCTGCACCAACTCATTCTCTCCGCACATTCCCGGGACGTCCACTGCCGAGCTAAGTGAACCTAGCCACGGCCCAAACCTTCCGCATTTGCTCTAACCACATATAGAGAGTACACTGTGGCCGGCACAGAAGCCGTTCTCTTGCTGTTGAAGGTTGGGATAAGGACCTGCCAAGTCCTTTTTGGGGCTGCTCACCCACACCTCTCACCTGTAGAAGGGAGCGGGAGAGCGGCTGACCCTAGAAACTCACGGGTCTGAAATCATCCAAGGAGAGAACAGACACAGTCCTGGAGCTGGGTACAGAAAAACATTTCACTCAACAAGAAAATCAGAGGGAAAGCAGAGAAAGGGAAATTTTGTACAGTTTTATTCCCAAGTGCATCAAATTCTAAATAAAGGTGTACATAAATATCAATGGCTCTTTTTGAAGTGGCAACAAATGGGAATTTGAGGGGTGCCCTTAAATTGGGGAATATCTAGAATATCTGTGGTGTGAGTGTGACAGAATACTATTGTGCTGCAGGAAATGAGGAAGATGGTTTCAGAAAAACTGGGAAAGAATTTTGGCTCCCATCAGTTTGGATCACCATCTATGATTCCAGAGGACTTATGATGAAACCTGCCACCCACCTTGTGGACAGAGGGAAAAGACTCACTGATAGGAGGGGACATTGGCACTTGCCCAAGCCAAAATCCCTTTTGCTCGAAGGTAATAGTAACGGCATTTTGGTTCATTTGTAGTTTGGGGGAAGGGAGTTGCAGGAGGAAGGAGAAAAGGGAGATTTTGTGGATTGTCCATATGTGCGTCTTCCACATGCTCTGAGCTTTTGTCGTAGAACTCTGTCCCCAGGGTGAAGATGTTAACAATGAAACTCACCTCCATCCGACCCCTTGAGTCTGATGGGGTCCCCCTGCTCTCTCAGGTGAGAAGACATGCTGGTTTGGGTTTCCTCCTCCTTTGTCCATGGTGCCCAATCATTAGCAGGCACGGAATAGAGCCTGACTGAGCCCACACAGATTCATGGACTCGAACCCCATGTGCTGACTAAGGGCAGAACGGGCACGTGCCTCAAAGCCTGGACCTTAACAGGAAAGCCTCTCACGGAGGGAGCAGCAGGTGAGGCAGTGCCCAGAGCACCGGCCCCGGCATCAAGAAGACTCAAGTTTAAATCCAGCCTCAGACACTTACCATGTGGATCCCAGGCAAGTCATTTTATCTTCTTTGCCTCAGTTTCTTCATCTGCAAAGCAAACTGGAAAAAGAAATGGCGAATCACGCCAGTATCTGCCAAGAAAACCCCAAAAGGGTCATGAAGAGCCAGACCTCCCGGAAAACGGCTGAACCACAAGCGCCGTGGCCTCTCAGCAGGACCAAGTGGTTTTGCCTGTGGATCCAGACACTGTTGGTGTTCTTGGCTCCCCCCTGTACCAGGTTCCCAGGCCACTAGAGGTACCCATGCCACCAAATGGGCAGCAGGACTTGGAGACATCTTCCTGCCGAGGCTCCTGCTCCAAGCAGACTTTCTCTTCCTTACCAGCTCCCATCTTCTCGAGACCCCCACGTCCAAACCAAGGCATCACAGCAGGAGCTCCGGGAGGGCACTCTCTCTTTGTGGCCCCATTCACAAACTCACCACAGTCCAACGTGGCACTGCTTTACACAGACACCACTTTAGCCACAGGAGACCAAGGCAGTGGCCCCAAGGCTCTCTCCTGCTTCTTGGATCACAGCTTCATCTCTGTCCAAGAGGAAAAGGAGCTGCCACCAAACCAGGCTCACCAAAAGATGGCCACACCCCGGAATGCCCCTCAGCTAATTAAGAGGGCACTCTCGTCCCCCCCCTCAGGGAGGCCCTGTCGCAGTCTCCACTGGGTGCCAAGCTTCATTTCACCCAAAGCCTTTGTTCCTGATGTTCTGGGCATACAAGACCACGGCCTGGGCAGGATTCCTTCTCATCGCCTCACTCGTTTCCAGCTCCTTTTGGGACTATCTTCTCTTGTTAGACTAAGTTTCTTGAGGGCAGAAAGTGGGTCTTTTCGCTTTAACTTCTAACCCCAAGGCTTGGCGCAGGGCCTGGCACCTGATAAGCCTTTAATATCATTCCATCCTTCTTCTGCACCCCCATTTCTAGCACCTCACCATCACTACAGAACAGAACCACTTGGTGTGAGGGTTGCCATAAGTAATCATCTCACGGGGGGAATCCCCTCCTCAGCTCTCCAAGTCCTACAGCAGCAGACTTGCCTATTGCTTCATCTGTCTGGAAAGCCTTCCTAAGCCTTCGGTAACAGCTTGCTCTATAATTGGGTAGTCTCTGAGTACCCAGGATCACCTCAACGAAGCATCAGACTATGACCTTATGTTAGGGAATTCAGCTAAAAATTAAAACCAGGAAATTAGTTATCAGGGGCCAAAGCATAAGAGGGGCTCTCTCTGAAGTCATCAGACTTAATGACTGTAAATGTGGATACCAGGAAATGAAACGTTGGCTCACACACCATTAGGGAGAAAAATATGAACAGCCTGTCTCCCGCACTACTGGGAAGAATGGGGGACAGACAGACATACCCATGGGTACTTTCAAGTTCCAATTCCCTATCTCCATTAAAGCAGCTTTCTGATTTTAATCAAGTTTTGCAAAAAATGCTTCTCCATAAGGAGGAAATGTCTTTCCCTAGCACAGTGTTAAATTGGTCCTCTCACAACCACGCCCTGAATTTTAGTTGTCAATTATCCTGCTCACACAAACTGACCTCTGACCTTGAAGCTCTCCCTGCCAACCGTTATGCCGATTAACATAAGGGCTGAAGTATAATGGCAAGCTAGTGAAGATGATTAAATAAATATTCCACAAACAGTTTACTATAATTGACCTTTTATTAAAAAAACTAATTACAGGGATTGATTTCCAGTACATCTCATTTTATAAAAAGTACTGTATATATCAAACATTTGTAATGAATCAAACATCACTGTTAATTCCCTTGAAGAGCTGCTTGTTTACTGGTTTTAAAAGGATTAGTTCCAATTAACTGGGTATATTCTACAAAAGAAAATCTCCATTATCGCTTCTGGCATCAGAAAACTTGTTTAAAAAATTTTAAGCTTTCAAGAAGCAGTAAGAGGACTTATTGCTGTGTTGCAGAAGAAAAGATACTGCTCTAGCTCATTTTGTGTGACGGGCATTCTTTGGAAAAACTAGAAATATAAAAATCATCTTTTGAACTTTTAGGGTATTCACAGAAAATAGGCGTATTTATTCATTCAAATTTCACATTGCTCAAGGGCCATCGGCTCCTAGTGTAGACGTTGATACTTTAAACAGCTCTTTAAAGGAATAATATGCACTAACAACAATTTCTTCTTGCTATAATATCCATAATTGAAATGAATAAAACATGGAAGACCAACATTATTATCACACTGTGCTCCTCCTTAAGGGATGTTTAAAAAAGCACACATTTCGTAGCTCACTTGTGCTGAAAAAATTCATGTGCATGAGAAGCTGAAAAAAAAACACCTTTTTACAACATGATCAAAAGAAAGTTATAAATTTTTTCGAAATTGCACTGTTATTTAAAACGCTTCCCTCCAGTCAAACCCACTTCTCAGGACAGTTCTTTCTCGGCTGGCACAGGTGGTCAGGTCTAATTGGCAACCTGGGGAGGCCCTTCCGGGATGAGTGAAGTAAAGAAGGTGGTGATAAAGGACCAGGCCGAAGCCATGAGCCCGGGCTGAGGCCCACCACTGGCATCCTCCCCGGCATCCTCTTCACTCTCCTCACCAAGCCCATCATCCATCAGATGCTCCTTTCAAACCAAACAAAAACCACATTGGTGAGGGACTTGCCCTGGGGAGTAAGAGCGACAAGCATGACCTGGGAGGCTGCACCCCCCGGCCTTCCAGAGAGAAGCCAAGAAGAGTCCCCGCTCGGGACTCAGACAGGGAGGAACCCAGCCAGGTGGGACATCCACTCTCACCACGCGCACAACCTGCCGGGCTAGTCTAACTTTGGATCATGAATCAGGAGGAGGAAACCAAGCTGCCCTTTCTGAAGCTCCTGATCTTCTATCCTGTGGTTACTCCAGGCGCAAAGTAGAAGGGGGAGGGACCTTGTTAACAAGCCTCTGGGCCAACGTACCATTTCTTCAAGGTCTGGATTATTCCCATCCTGCCCATCGTGGTTCACACCGGCATTATTGGGGGCCTGTAGCTGCCCTCCTTCTTGTCTAAAGGGAAGCCATCCGGCCTGGTGTCTATTCGGCAACATAAGGAAAAAAAGAATCAGAAATCAGAATGGCTGTACCACTTAACAGTGAGTGAGATCACCCGGGGGGTCTAGGATCGGTGCTACGGCTCCCCACGGCAGGCCACGGAACACCCCCCTCCCCTTCCCCACCTCAGGTAGAAACTAGCTGTGCTCCGAGGGCCCATCCCTACTCTCAACTAAGACGGGCTCTTTGGGAAGCCCATTCGTTGTGCTCACAGGCCGAGGAACTCCAGAAACCACCGAGGGGTCAGCTTGCCCACTGAGACTCAAGCTCTCCCTGAGGGGCTTCTCACTGAAAGAGCCGTTTGCAAAGGGCAGACTTCACCTGGAGCTCAGAACCAAGAGCGCCCGGCAGCTCAGACGCAATGGGCCCCGTCAGATAAAAGTTCCTGCCACTCGGGTAAGCCCGTGGCAGAGCTGGACAGGTGATTTCTACTCACAGGTAGACCAGCAGCATGGCTCCCATCACCATGACAAAGCGGCTGAAGGAAGAGTAGAAGTACACAATACTAAGGAGGATAGCAGCTCTAGAAAACGTGTACATCCAGTCTAGCCAGTCTCGATTCAGGTCTTCTTCGTTGATCACAGGACCTCCCTGCGCATTCATCTGCACATTCGGATTCAAGGCTCGGTTTTCCTGGGCCCTTGCATTTGGAGCGGGCTGGGGTTCATGAACAGGGACATGGGCCAGATTGGGAGCCTGGGCAGCAGTAGGTCGGGATGGGTCAGTATTGGACGTTGCCTGGGCTGAAACAGCAGCTTGACTGAAATAATCAAAGGGAAGATAATTAAAAAGAAAAGTCACAATGTTTTGGTTGTTCTTTCTTCACCCAAAGGGCCTATACAGTTTCACAGGGAAGCAACCTGTGAATAATAATTGTTGTCAACAGTGAAAATAAGTGAAAAGCAGTGAGAGCGAGAAGAAAATTTTGACCCCCACCCAGTAAATTCCACTGGCAACAGCGGTGAATCCAAGAAGTTCAATCCGATTCCAGGTTAAGTCCTTCTCAGTTACAGGGCACTGGGCGAGAGCCACAATTTGGATAGTTATTGCTTTCACTGAATTTACATTATAATGGTGAGCACTTGGCTACAAATGTAAGAGAAGTTCTATAAAGGACAAGAGAAGGCTCAAACTCATTGGGGGAGGAGGGAAGAGGGCCTTCAGAGGCCATCAATGAAGACTTCCCAGAAGAAAGAACAACTGAGCTGGGTTTAAGGACAGACTTCCAGGCAGAGGAATTGGAAGGGAAACCTTCTGGAGCCAGAGAGCTAGCTGCAGAAGTGACCCAGGGGAGAGCAGGAAGCACGGGACCCCCAACCCCAAATTACAGAGGGTCTTGGCTCTGGAGTCCCAGAATCAGGAGTTCGACATTACACAAGAATTGTGGCCTGGGAGGGCAGAGCAATGTATTAGGAAGGACTGATGATCGAGCACCGAGCTGGGAAAGGAGGATATGGAGGGTAAGTCACTAAAGTTGCCGAAGAAGGAGCAGAGGAAACTCAGAGCACCCAAGGAGAACAAGGACAGAGGAAGCCACCAGATTGGGCAATTATGAGATCGCTGTGAACACCCACCCAAAGTGTCCCCACTAGACACTAGGGTGGACACAATTACTAAATGCTCCTTAAAGAAACGAACGACATAAATGAAGAAGTAATGACGGCGACGATACTACCAAAACTAATTTATATATTTAGCGTTACTAAATCAAACTACCAAAGGGACCCTTTACAAACTCTATACAATAATGAGAAAAGCATTTAAAAAAACAAAGAGGAAGGATAGAACTTCCAGACCTCGAAGTAAGTTATACATCATCAAAACTATCTGGTGCTAGTTTAAAAGCAGAAAAGTAAATTTAAAAAAGGAAAAAAATATATTAGACAAGGAAGAATCAAAAATAACCCAGTCTGATAAACCTGAAAACAAATAGCCTAGTAAAGTATTGCTGGAAAAAGTAGAAAGCTACCAGGCAGAAACTAGATTTATATTAATACTATATCACACACCTCCAAAAATTCAAAATGGATACATGACCTGATTATTAAAAACCACATAACAAATGAGAAAAATAAAGGAATCATCGGTCTTCCACAGTTATGGATAGTGGGTGAATTCTTAACCACATAAATGACACAGATGATTACAAAAGATAAAATAATTCTTTCTGGTTACAATCAAATCCCAAAGCTTTTGCGTGATCAAAACTAAAAGAGCTATAAAAAGAAGGCAAATAAGTGAGAAAGAGAAAATAAACCTTAAATCAAATTTCTCTAAGAGTTTGATATACAAGGTAGACAACAGAAAGCCATTCTTCAATAAAGAAGTAGATATAGGATAAGAACAAAGAGTACTCAAAAGAACTGTAAATAATTAATAACCATATGAAAAAGAGGCTCCAACAACAAAAGTGTGAAATTACAATCACTTGGGCCCAGTCTCAAAAAGAGGCTTGAGGAACACCTTCCCTTGTGTCTGGGCCGAGTTGATTGGCCATGAGAGAAAGACATGGCGCCCGCTGGATTTTTTGCCATGTTGGTTATTTCTGCTTAAATTTTTTCTTTTCTTTTACAAAATTCTTTTATTATGATGGCTGGCTTCTCTGGGAAGAAGTGGGAGGAGTTTCAATTGAGTAATGAGAGTGAAAGCCAAAATGCTCAGGGCTGATAAGACAAGGAGAGGAATACACGTGTGTCTGTGTCTGTGTGTTTGTCTTGCAGCTCCTACTCCTCCAGGGGGGATGGCCCGTAAAGAACACCACACACCAAATACTACATCCAGGTAAGTACAGTGGGAGGACTGGGATTAGAGCTGGATCTTGAAGGAAGCCAAGGACAGCTAAGAGGCAGGTGACAGAACCAGGTGTTCCCAGGTGGGAGGAGTGGGAGGAAAAGCACCTCTCAAATACTCCTGGGCTTCTCCCCCCCTCCAAGAGGGCTTCAGCTCTCGAACATCAGCCCCCAGGCTCACATCTGTCCATGCTCCCCTCAGCCTCTTCTCCCCCATCTCCACGTCAGGAGTCATCTTCACCTCTGACCTCACAATGAACCTTCCTGAGCCGTCTTCTTCCCACCTCTCTTTTTTGTTCCCTTTTGTATGAGGCTACTCCATTTGACTGTGAGCGCCTTGTGTGCACACAGTAGGAGCCTCATAAAGGATTACTGACTGTTGGTGGGTAGGAGAGTGTGCAAGGGAACAAAGTCTAAGAAAACTGGAGAGGGAGGAGGGCGCCGGGGGACTTCAGATGCCTGAGGCTCTTGTATTCGAAGTGCTGGGGGCCACTTACAGTGTGAGGGGGGAACAATCACTCGGAGATCGGAGAAGAGGGACCTGAGGCAGGGGGCCCGCCCAGAGTCTGAAAGCACGAGATGGGGGGCCTGAGTGGCAGGGAGTATGAGCTACACGAGGGGCCACAGACAGAGAAGCGAGGGTGAATGAAGAGGAGTGGGAGACTGGGGGGCTGCACTCGACAGGAACGGCAGCTCCAGAGGAACTGGGGAGTTCTGCTTTGCCGCGTCTGAGGTCTCCTGGACATCCAAGAGGCCCAAAGGGAACTCGGGAAAGAGGGAAGCAATGGAGATCATCAGTGAAAGGAGGTAGGAAGCAGCCTGAGCCACCCTGGGTGAGGAACGACCCAGATGAAGACCCAGTCAGAGGAAGAATCAGAGAAGTATCCCAAAAAGCCAGGGAGAAGTGTCCAGGAGCCGACTGGGACAGGGTCAAAGGCCAAAAGGAGGTCAAGGGGACAAGAATGATGGAGAAAAGGTCATTAGGCTTGGTAATGAAGGAAACAATGGTTTTAATTGGGGGGGAGGGGAATCATTTTTGCCAACTGAAAGAAAAAAACTTTAATTTTAAAAAGGAGAATAGTTCGACACTGATACATTGTTGGTGGAGTTGTGAAAGAATCCGGCCATGCTGGAGAGCAATTTGGAACTATGCCCAAAAAGTTGTCAAACTGTGCATACCCTTTGACCCAGCAGTATTTCTACTGGGCTTATATCCCAAAGAAATACTAAAGAGCGGAAAGGGACCTGTATGTGCCAAAATGTTTGTGGCAGCCCTTTTCGTAGTGGCTAGAAACTGGAAGATGAATGGATGTCCATCAATTGGAGAATGGTTGGGTAAATTATGGTATATGAAGGTTATGGAATATTATTGCTCTGCAAGAAATGACCAGCAGGAGGAATACAGAGAGGCTTGGAGAGACTTACATCAAGATGTAACTGAGTGAAATGAACAGAACCAGAAGATCACTGTACACTTCAATACTGTATGAGGATGTATTCTGATGGAAGTGGAAATCTTCAACATAAAGAAGATCCAACTCACTTCCAGTTGATCAATGATGGACAGAAATAACTACACCCAGAGAAGGAACACTGGGAAGTGAATGTAAACTGTTAGCACTAATATCTGTCTGCCCAGGTTACTTACACCTTCGGAAGCTAATACTTAATGTGCAACAAGAAAACTGGATTTACACACATATATTGTATCTAGGTTATACTGTAACACATGTAAAATGTATGGGATTACCTGCCATCGGGGGGAGGGATAATTTGGAAAATAAATAAATAAATAAATAAATAAATAAATAAATAAATAAATAAATAAATAAAATAATATAAAAAGGAGAATAGTTGGGAGCAATTGGGAGCAAAAGATCCTGAGGAGGAGGAGAGGAAATGGAGGCTGGGCTCCAAAAGGACAAAAGGTACAGGAGCATTGAGCCAGGAGGGGGAGACTGAGTGAGGAGTATTAAGATGGAGGCACCGGAAGGGCTTTGAGTTGTGAAAGAGCCTTTAGAGGCTGGTGAGCCTGGTAAAGAGGATGATGGGGACGAGAACTTGTTAGAAAAGATGGGGGTGGTGTTCTGAGGCTCCTCCCTCAGTTTCTCTGCCTGTGGGACTATTTAGTGTTATGCTGGCCTTCTCCAGGAAGTCCTCCCCCATCTCCCTTGCCTCCTTCGGCCTTCTCCTGTAGATTTTGTTCCTGCAGTTACTCCTTTGAAAGCCGGGGACCCTGGTGCTGCCATGCTTTGCCTCTTTAGCACAGTACGTGGCATACAGCAGGCACTTAATAAGTGTCTGCTGCCTGGATGACTTCCTGTGAATCTCTTCTGTCACACCTCTCCCATAGACAAACCACCAGGCGACAGGCTGCTGGGTAGTCTTGGAGCCTTCCCACTGGAGGTGAGGCGTTCAGCCATGGGGTCCCTGTACTGCAGGGCGGTGGCACGTCCGACCGCGGGCATCATTTGGTCTGGCCCTGCCAAGGTAACGCCGAATGCCAGGTACAACCACCTTTGCTGCCGAGGTGGCCCGGCCTGCAAATGGCCTTGGTCTCCCCCGCTCTGAGTGACCCGGTCACAGCTCTATCGAGCAGCAGTTTGGCCCTGGTCAGTTCTGAGGACTCCATGCCCCCCACACTGTGCAGCTGGCTCCATCGGGGGTCTGAGCGGGTGTGCGAGTGCCAGGTCTGTGGGCCGGCGGCTGGCTGAAAGGCCAGGACACCGGAGGGAGTCCTAGGCGATGGAGCTCTCGGAAGGTTCTACCTAGTAGGGGGAAGTCCTATCGCCTTCTCTTCCAGGCCCAGCTGTAACTGCAGCTGGTACAGAATCTCTTCTTGTGAGATGTTTGGGGTTGAAGACATTTGTAAAAAAAGTAAAAAAGCGACTCTTCTGCCCGCTTACTGGTCACGTAATTTGGGAACATTAAGACTCAGCTGTCTCCAGCTAAGTGAAGGAGATCGTGCAGAAGATGCACAAGGGCCTTCTGGGCCCCAGAGGACGACGCTGGAACGATGGAGCCACTCGGGGGGACCGAGTCTGGGCGGCTCTGGGGAGAAAGGGCGCCCCAGCTTTAGGCCGCGTCCTCGTCTCCAGGCCGCAGGAGGTGAAATGATCCATCGGGGCTCTTGTGACCCCCAAGTGCCCGTGTGGAGCCTGGCCTGGCTAGGGAGACCCCAGGGGCCTTCGTGGGGCCGTCTCTGGGAGAATTGCTGTGGGCTTTGGGCAGCAGGGTGAGCCGACTGAGACTGCGGGGCCCAGAGCATGTAGTGGTGGGGGGGGAGGGTAAGACCAGACGAAAATCTAAGCGGGAGCCTTGCAGACATGTCAGGGGCAGGGGCAGCGGAGTGACTCTGGGATAGTCACTCCCCCTGCTTGCCTCAGTTTCTTCATCTGTAAAATGAGCAGGAGAAGGAAAGGGCAAAATCAATTTGGTGCCTTTGCCAAAAAGAGCTCTGAAAGGCCTTTTAAGCCCACTCTAGCCTCAGGCCCCCTGCTGAAGCGGACAGAGCCTGCCTCTGACTCAGCTGGTGCTGGATTCGAATTCTGCTTCTAGGATCTTGGCAGAGCTGGGGCCGCTCCACCTCAGAGAGAAGGAACACAGGTGGAGCCAGAGAAAGAGTCTGGTAAAGTGAGCACGGGACTCAGGTGGAAAGGACCGGGCCGGTGGGAGACAAGAATTACACGGCTTGGTGGCTAAGCAGACAGAGGAGTCAGGGAGGGAATCCGTGTCTCAGTCCAGGTCAAGCGACCCAAAAATGGTCAAGCCCCTCCCACTCTGTTTTTTCTTCCGTTTTTCCTCCAAGAGCGCCAAGAAAGCAGCAAGGAGCCTCTTCTGTCTGTATCCTCCTCGGTGATAAATCCTCCTCCATCTCTCTCTGAGAGGACAAATGGCAAGGACTTGGCCTTGGAGACTACTGGCCAGCCGGGGAAGAGAAGGCAACAGAAAGCCGTCATGGAGTCCAGAATCAGGAGCTAGGAAAATCAAGGCCGTCGGGTAGGGCCATGTTCGAGAAGCCGGCCAGCGGGGGACGGCAAAGGCCTCTCCGGGCTATAAATCCCACTCTCCTAGGCACTCTGCCTATTTTAAGAGCTATAAAATGCATGTTCTTTCCAGCAGCCCAGGAGCTTGAGCCACGGCGACCTGGGAGTTCAGGATCCTAGGCAGGAGATGGCAACGAGGATGCAGGGAGGGCCCAGAAGTCGGGGACTTTGGCCAGAGCCAAGGGGTTAGCTTCGGACTTGAAATGTGGTAGGACTGAGGCTACGCAGGAACTGAACTAGGCTGTGAATCTACTCCCCCCTCCCTTCCTGGCTCATGGAGACCGAGGTAGTACAAAGGGACCTTTTAGGGATTGCTTATGTTTGTTCCAGTTAAAACCTTTGAAGTGAACACTTGTAAAAGCTAATCTGACTCTTAAATTAAATGAAACTAGGGCGCCTTTAAAATGGGAGAAACACAAATGGTAGGAGTTTGTGGCAGACAAGATCACCTCCACCTTTTAAGACTCCAGAAAACCCGCAGGGAAGAGGGGAAACGTACTGGATCGCTCCTTAAGCAACAGGTCCAGAATAATCTCTGTTAGCTATGAGTTTCTTCTAAAATAAAACTGGGCCCTTTGCATTAAGAGGCATCTTGGGAGAGATTCTCTGCCTGGGGGTTTTCCTCCAGAATTTTCTTCCTAGAACGGGCCACTTGACAATTGTGCTCAGACCACAGATGGATGGACTTGTGAAAGATTTTCTACCCAGGACACTTTTCTCCTCTGAGAGGCGGGGACACCCCCCCCAGGCCCCGAAGAACTCCTTGGTCGGTTACTCCTTTTCAGTTCTAAGTGTAGAGTTGGGATGGCCTCAGCCCAGAGCGGTAGCCCGGATTCGATGTCCAGATGTGGCAACCAGCAACACGGAAGGCCCAAGCTCAAAGCTGGAGTCCCTGGACCAAAGGGAAGGAGGGGACTGAGGCTATGTGGGAACTGAGTTCAAAATGCCCCTCTCCTTCCGAAAGCCTGAGGTTGGAGGGAGCAGAGAGATTATGCCCCCAAGGTGTTGCCATGTTTCCCCATGATGCCTCCAAAGCTGGGTTAAGGCTAAAGAACCAAACTAAAAACAAAGAAGCAAACACAAATAACCACAACCCAATTCAATGAAGCATTTATTAAGCACCTACATTATACACAGTAAGAGGAATCTGTGACATCCCGGAGAGAAAGCCAGGCCTGGGTTGAGGGAGAGCAGGGCTCCGGCCTCACCTCTGGCTTTGTCACCTTAGGCTCGTCACTTCACTTTGGGTGCCCCAGGCAGTAGCCCATGGGGCTTAGTAAGTTCCCACACATCAAAGAAGTCAACACGGCTGAACACAAGACCATGTGCCATGTGTCTGGCACCAGGGACAAAAACAAAAAAAAACAGTGTCCCCAGCCCTCAAGTCACTCATCTCCTACTGAACCAAGAGATAGGGAGACTCCCAGCGGTCCCCCAGCATGCCCGGTGTCAGGAGCCCCAAGGGCCTCGGGCACTGGGCATGGAGTGAGGAAGGCTCACTGTCATGAGTTCAAATCCAGCCTCAGACACTGACTGGGTGACCTTGGGCAAGTTACTTAACCCCATTTGTCCTCAGTTCCCTATCTGTAAAAGGAAATGGCCAAGCCCTCCAGCATCTGTGCCCTAAAGAGGCAGACGTGACTGAAACAACAAGCAAGGGCCTCCTTGTGCTATCCTCCCCGAGCTGTGAGCCTCGGCCTTTTACCGATGGGACTCCTGCCCATTCCACCCAGCGTCCTGCAGAGTCCCAAGCTCCCACCTCCACATCCTCCACACATCCCTCCTGGGAGCAGCACTCGCCACAGGGGGGCCCGTTCGTGGAGCGGGAAGCCCTGGCCGACACAACACTTACGGGATCTGGAGTGTGAGCCGGAGCACCGACAGCCGGTGTCTGACCGGGCGACATCACGGACGCGACCAAGGGCAAGGCCAGCCTGCATCTGCGGAGACCCTTAGAGCAAACCGTGCAATGGCAACTGAAATGATGAAGTGGAAAAGACTTACTACTGCATGTAATACTGACGGGCGTACATCTGCTGCCACCAGATCATCTGGAGGGGGCTGAAAGCGGGGTAGACAGGGAATCCAGCTGGAAGGGCTTGCCCAGGAAACTGATTCCCAACATTTCTGAAATAGAAAAGAGAGGGGGAAACAGGTCTGAGACTTTTAGCCTGTGGGAGCTCTGATCCTGAACTTATTCTTCTCGATTATTTTCACTCGTCTCAAAACGTAGATCTGTAGTCCCCCAACATTCGGCACAGCACAACACAAAACGCTCCCAAGTCTGTCTGAGTGACCACCAACACGAGTGGAAAGAAAGGACTCACTGCTGACCACCACCGTCATTTCAGGACATAGAGATCTTTCCTCTTCCAGAAAGGGGGAGGGGCTGGCACACTGGTGCATTGTTGGCAGACTTGTGAATCAGTAAAAATGATCCTGGAAAGCTGGAATAAGCCCAGCAGTTCTTCTTATGATCAAGTCAGTCAACCAGAACTTATTAAGGAATATCCAGAAAGGCAAGTGAATCCTCCAGTTCCTGTTCTCAAGAGGAAACAAGCAAGCTAACAGCTGTGTCCAAGCCAGGAAGAGATGGTAACCATCAGGAGGCGGAGGAGCAGGAAAGACCTAGGGAGCCGTCCCGCCTGGGGGTGGCTCCGTGAGTGGCCGGGCACAACGCCTTTCTCCTCGCTCTCCGTTTGACCGCTCTCAGCAGCTCCTTGCCCCAGCACAGACACTGCCCGGCCTGCAAGCCAGCCTCATCTTCCGGTGCTTGTGCCTCCATGAACCTTCCAGGTTTCTGACTCGGGCTAGACTTTTTTTTTTCTTGAAATGGTTGTTGTCAAGGGCCGCTGCTCCTGCTTCATTCATTTTAAAGAGGAATGACAAACCCGAGCCGGACTCCTAGTTCCCACCCATCCCCCACCACGGATGCCTGAAGTGGCGGCTTGAGAGCGAGCCTCTGGCTGGCCGGCAGGGCTTTTCTGCTGGGCTGCTCATCTTGGTACAGGAAGCAACAATGGACTTTTGGGAAACTTCCTCATGACCCAAATACCAGACAGGCTGAGGGGCGGACACGGTTTCTGTCATCCACCTTGTCCTGGGGGTTTTACCACAAAATCATTCTCTGAGCATCACGATTTAGGCCCTTGATTAATTGCCCACAAACCGCTGCTATCTGTCCTTGCCTTCCCAAGTGGGCACAGGTGAGCATGGGGAAACTAATTCACCTATTACATGAAAAGTGGGATGGTGCAAGAGCGGGCAGCAGGACATTCACATGTCCTGGATTCAAGTCTTGCCTATGGCACGCCTATGGGACCTTGGACACAGTCACGTAAGCTGCTCTCTCTGAAGAGTCGTGGCTCTGCCTTGGTCAATGGAACTACCAGACTTGAGGTTCTCCGCATAGCATTTACTAACCTTCTAAAACGAAAAAGTGCTTTTAAGGATCAAATGAGACAGTTGTAAATCACTTAGCATAGTGCCTGGCACACAGAAGGTGTTGCATAAATGCCCGTTTCCTTCCTTCTTTGAGATATAAAAGCACTTTAAAAGCATCTCATTTTATGTTCTAAAATCACTATTGATTAGAGAAATGAAAATGGTACTCTGAGGTTCCACTTTGTACCTCTCAGACTGGCTAAGATGACAGGGAAAGATCATGATGAATGCTGGAGGGGATGTGGGAAAACTGGACACTGATACATCGTTGGTGGAGTTGTGAGCTGGTCCAATTATTCTAGAGAGCAATCTGGAAGTATGCCCAAAGGGCTATCAAACTATGCATCCCCTTTGATCCAGCATTGTTACTACTGGGCTTATGTTAGGTTCTTACTAAGTGCTCTGTCGTACTTGACAATTCTCTAGTTCCGGCCTTTCCTGGGGAAGAGCTTGCATGCTTAGGAGGAGCAAGTTCAATGGTTGAAGTAATTCTTCCCAGAAGCCCTTGCATTATCCCATGCCCATTCTCTGGGAGGATAAAGAGGGCAGCTCTGGAGGAAAAAGGGAGTTGTTTCTGGACCAGACTTGAGGCTGCTCTCTGCAGGAAGGGAAGTCGGTTCTCTACAGGAAGAAGAATCTGTCCGAGAGATTTGAGTTGACACAGCAGATCTCCTCCCAGAGAGTGATCAGCAGCTTCTGAAGACGACAGCACATTACAGGCTTATATCCCAAAGAAATACTAAAGAAGGGAAAGGGACCTGTATGTGCCAAAAAGTTTGTGGCAACCCTCTTTGTAGTGGCCAGAAACTGGAAGTTGAATGGATGCCCATCCATTGGAGAATGGCTGAATAAATTGTGGTATATGAATGTTATTCTAACAATCAGCAGGAAGATTTCAGAGAAACCTGAAGAGAGTCACATGAACTGATGCTGAGTGAAGCGAGCAGAACCAGGAGATCATCATACACGGCAACAACAAGATTAAGTGATCATCATCTGTGACGGACGTGGCTCTTTTCAAGGAGGAGATGATTTGGGACAATCCCAATAGCCTGTGAGGAGCGAGCCGCCTGCACCCAGAAAAAGCAGCGTGGGAACGAAATGTGGATCACAACAGAGCATTTTCACCTTTTGATTGTCTGTTTGTTCTCTCTCTCTCTCTCTCTCTCTTTTATGGTCTGATTTTCCTTGTGCAGCATGACAAATATGGAAGCACGTATAGAAGAATTGCACATGTTTAACCCTCTGGGACAGGAGCAGGGAAGAGAGGGAGAAACATCGGAAGCCCCAAACCTTACAGGGATGAATACTGAAAAATCTTTGCATGTATTTGGAAAAAATGAAAAGTCACTAAAAGTTTTCATTTTACTCTCACAAAAATGAGCCCGGCTCATGTAGTCAGTCTCTGACCGTCTCTCCCATCTCCTCCAGCATCTGGACCCCCAAGCTACTTACCCTTGCACCACGTACGGGAACTGCAGGCTCTGCTCGGGATTGGCTGGTGCTTGTGGCGAGTTCCGGTACCTCGGGCCTTCAGAACCAGAACTGGCCGTGGCAGTCAGAGACTCCTGACTTGAAGATGGAGTTGATGATCCCGAATTATCTGAACTCTTAAAATACAATTTAAAGTTTTTCAGGTAAGTTGGTTTCATTGCTATCCAAGGGATCACATCTCTCTGTTCCCAGTACGAGTGAGCACGGCCCGTTCCCACAGTTCTATCAGCGCTAAATATACTCAGACGGGACCTGCAGCGGCTGCTGGGGCTGGGGAAGGAGCAGGGCTCCTACTGGGCAGACTTTCACTTAGAAAGGCTCTTGGTTACCAGCCCCATAAGGTCTGTCCCGGGGGCTGGACCCCAGCCAGGGAGACGGGGCATGAGCAGGGGAGGGGCCTGAGCTGCTGCGTGCCCTAAGAGGGTCTAACCTCAAACCACAGGTGGCAGGGAGGGTCACAAGCAGTGCCCGCCAGAGTTCCTGGCACACAAGTGCAGGAAGGTCTGTCGGGGCTGGGGTGGAGTCCCCCTCTCTATACATGTTCCCAATAGCACATAGACTGAGACGGCACGAAGAGCTTTGGGCATCCCCTTCCGCCAGGTATAGCAGCAAGGGTGGGAGAGCCCTGGCAGGAGTGGGGACCACCAGGCCATTGGGGCTTTCACTGTCCCCTGGTTCAGCTCAAAGTCGTCCCAAAGCCTCCGAGGACTTCCCCACATTCAGCACTCATGGAGTCAGCAGGGGAGTGGGGGAAGACAGGGGCCGAGATGGCCCCTTGGTCTAAGGCCCAGCCTGGTCCTTCCCCCTCTTGACAAGGGCTGTCTTCACTGTTCAACAACAGGAGGAGGGCGAGGGACCCACACATGGCAGCACTTCTGTTTGAGGAAGAAAGCGCCCTGAAGAGAAACACGCTATTAGCCCTTGTGAGGGAGTACCCCCCACTGCAGGGTGGAAGTCCCACCACGTTCAAACTCCAAAAGGGAAGAAGATGGCCTTTGACAAGGTGTCAAAATACACTCCACCAATGAAAGCATTCGGAGCTGGGGAAAGCGTGAAAGGAAGCGTTGTCAAAGGGCCTGAATGGGGATGTAGTGGCCCGCGAGGAGGGCAGAGGGCTCACCACAGACCGGGCCCATCCTGCCTGTCTTAGTCTGGGCCCTCAGCGGCCCACCAGAGGACTTCCCCCCCTCCCCGTTGGACCTGCCTGGGCATCTAGGAGATAAAGGGCCTGTCTCCCCCCCCCCCCCCCGTGGGACCTGCCTGGGCATCTAGGAGATAAAGGGCCTGGCCCGAAGAGATTCTTCCTGCATCTGCTGGGACCAGGCTGGGGGGTGGGGCAGGAGGAGGAGGTGATCTGCTCTCTTAAGAAAGACAAGTCACCAACCGAGAGGAGAAAGTGACCCGGGGGTCAGGGAGGTGGGAGAGCAGCCTCTTCAGCACGGGGGCTTGCCAACCCAGGGAATCCACACCCTTCTGCCAGCAGGAGGATGGCGAGGGTTCTGGGGCTCTGCAGTCACCCGATGTCCTCAGACTCAGGGGGGGCCTTGAGCGACAGCCTCACTTTTCAGAGCAGAAATCGAAGCCCAGGAGGTAAGCGGGGGGGGTGGCTCTGATGTTTCCCCACCCTAGTTGCACCCTCCTGGCTCTTAGCATGGCAAGTCAAGGGCCTGGCCCACACAACGTTGCACAAAAAAGCTCTAGACGGATAAGTCCCTGCCAGGGTTAGGGGCCGGAGCCAGCAGAGCTGGGTTACACAGCCCCGGAGGTGTCAGGGACAGGAGGAAGTCTGGCCAAGAGGAAAGATAGATGCCTGGGGGGTGCACGGGGCAGAGCTAAGTCCTCAGGAGTGGGCCCCCAGGGAGCCAGAGCAGCCCTTCATCCTCTGGCAAGAGGAGGGGGAAGGCAGACCCTCCCCGGAGAATACCGGGCTCCTATCTACGAAGGCAGGAGGAGAGAAGAAGCGGCAGGACAGAGCGCCCGGTGAGCTCCCTGTGGCCGAGGGGAGGGGCTCTCCCTGCGTGTCTGGGCGGATGCTGCCCCGTGGGGGTCCCTGGGGACTGCTGGACCTCTACACACAGGATCCACTCCAGGGCAGCCCCTTCTCAGTCCCTCGGTACTCTCGCTGGTGCATCTATGCCAGAGGCCGGAGGACGCTGATAACGACAGGCAAAGATTCATGGAGCTCGTTGCAATGGGGGCCCCAGAGGAGCAAACAGAAATGTCCCTCCCAAGGGAGACGCTCTCGGGGAGCAAGCCCCCTCCTTCTGTCACACTGTCTGTGTAAATCTGGCTTGAATCACAGTCATTTTGGTGGAGGAGTCCCTGACCCTCTGAGTTACTCTGAAACAGCCTCAGCGCCAATGCTGAAGCCCGCAGCGACCACAGCCCGAGCTCCTCGGGACAGAGCGCTCCTTCCCGGGGAAGCCTGGCAGCGGGGGGCATCCCGGCCACTGCCACGACCCAGAGAGCTCCTTCCCGGGGAAGCCTGGCAGCGGGGGGCATCCCGGCCACTGCCGCAACCCAGAGAGCCCGGCTGACACGCTGGCCAGGTGTAGACGGGCAGGGTAAGCTTAAAGGGGAACCCCAGGCCCTGGCTCCCCTCCCCAAGCTGGCACGTACTAAGTTCAGCATTTGAGAACTGTCTGAAAATCAAATGCCCATCCTGGAACAAGAGCTCCCTCCCACTCCACCTCGGGCATTTAAAAAGCAAAACCTCCACACTCCTCCACCTTGGGGTTCCCACATCAGCCCGGGAGGCTCCCCTGGGGATCACAGGGCAGTAAGCATTTGCTGAGCCCCCACACCCCACATTAAGACAGGATACAAAAGGGTCCCTGGCAGCCCCAGAGACAAGTGCACAGGGAGTAAATGCTGAGAACTTCAGGGACGAGTACTCCGGACCGACCAGGGAGAAGGGAAAAGGCCCCCGGCGGGAGGTGGCCCTGAGATCGCCGGGAGGAGTTTGGGGGGTTTTCGGGGCTTAGGGCCTGCTTTCCCAGTCCTCCCTCGCCCCATCCCCACCGGGCCAACACTCACATAACTGCTGCTGATGGAGGTCAAGGCTTCCTCGCTGCCTCTCCGGCTGCTGGACCGGGGGGAGCTGGGAGGAGATCGAGAAGCACAGACTAGATGGACCATATGATAGTCATCTTGCTAAAATGAAACAAAGCGGAGATCACCAAGTAATCCTCGGCAGCCTGTCGTCCGGGAGGGGCCAAAGCCGCCGAGGGGGTGTCGCGGGCCGCTCTCACTCAGCCTCCGGGCGGGACACTCTTGGGGCTGCTGCCCGCGGCTCCTCGGCATCTGAAGAGCATCTCACACCCCGAGACCCTACAGTGACGGGACGGCGGCTCCACTACCGCCACCCACTGGGCCAAAAGAACTCCGGGGTCCGACATCGGAAATCAAAAATCAGCTGACATCGTAGCTGTCGCTTTGGAGCGTCTGCACACCCCAATTATGCAAGCCCTATGCGGAAACTACAATTAGGAAGGGAGGGCAAATGATTGCAGTTGGAAACGGGCTCCCCGGGCCTTTCTCTGGTCGGTCACCGGGAGACAGAAGTCCCGGGAGGCCTGCTATGAAACCAGTCCTTAAGCTTTTATTCCTCCTGCAGTACTCGAGAATCTGTCAGGTTCCCCTTATTTTCCCCTCACTAGAACGGGATGCAGAGGAGGGCGGGCCACTGCTTTATGTAATCTGAGTGAGGTGGGAAGAGTGCCAGCCTTGCAATCGGAGGCTGGGGGCTCCCCCCCCGTCCCACCTGAGGGCCTCCCCCTCCATAGTGTAAATGAGGGGTGGGGGAGTTGGGCTAGACTGCCCCAAGGACCCCTTCTGGCTCCCAAGGATCTATAACCCTGTGGATACTGCAAGTGTGGCTACGCAGACCTCCAGGGGAAGCAAGCGAACAAGAGACAAAGGGAAGCCACAAAAAGAGGAGAAAAGAGGAGCAGCCGAGAGGAAGGAGGAGGAAAGATGGAAGTGCAGAAATGGGGGGTGCCAACAGTCACGGAGAACGACAGGGAGCCAAGAGCTGGGAGAGGGACGGGGGAGGGCATGGTCAACGGGCCACGAGGTCTCGCCCAGGACTGAGCCTCGTGTCTGGCCATCTCTTGGGGCAGCTGTCATCTGGGAGCCAAGCTTATCCCGAACCACAGAAATGCACTGCCCGCGAGGCAGGGGAAGGCCCTGGGGGCCGATCTTGTGTGCTCTGAGGCAGCTCCCCTGATGCTGGGGGGTTGCCTGGGCTGACTGGCTTTGGACGTCCCTTCCAGCTTCAGAGCAGGGATTCCTTCCCACAGAATCAGTACTACAGGCCGTGGGTGGCCAGGGGAGCTGCTGGAGAACCTCGGCCCGAGATGGGCCCTCCAACGCCAGAGTAACCGATGGCTCCCCCCCATAGTAATCGATCTCTAGCTTGTCAACCGGGCACTGTTAAGGGCCAAGTTAAAAAGTCTAAAAGGTTCAGGGAATGGCTAAGGAGATGCTACTTCGATTTCTCCCTGTATCCAGCACGTCTCCTCGGTCCCCTGGAGAAACCTGAGGAGGTCATTTGGCTGGATCGATGCCAGTTCCTCAGCAGAGGCAGAGGCAGAAAGACCTCCTGAGGTCAAGGCCAGTTTTGATGCCCCCCACGGCCACACTCATTTCATAACCGGCTATCGAATGCACACCTTGCTGACAAGTTAGCAAATGACTCTAACAGCTCCTTGGCTGGCTTCGGGAGCCCCCTCGAGCCTCGCCACGTGTTCTAAGGAATAAGTTCAAGTTCTCAGAAAGTGGGAAACTAAACGTTGGAAGCCGACTCCCTTTTCCGAACACGGCCCCTCTCAAAAAGAAATGTGAACGACAAACTGAGCGAACGGTGTGGGAAGGCCTTACTTTTCTGAGAACATCTTTCAACTGCAGATGGTCCGGAAGCAGTCTGCCAGAGTACACCAGTCTTTGATCCTTTGTACGCTGCGAGAAGGGACAAAGAGAAGAATCCTAATTACACAACTTTCCAGTGCGGGCGACATCCCGGGGTAAAAACCCATTTACCCTCAAAGCATTAGAAAGCTGGCAGATACCAAACACCCTAAGTGGCTACACACACACAAACACACACAAACACACACACACACACACAAACACACACACACGCACAAACACACACACACACAAACACACACACACGCACAAACACACACACAAACACACACACACGCACACAAACACACACACACGCACAAACACACACACAAACACACACACAAACACACACACAAACACACACACACGCACAAACACACACACACGCACAAACACACACACGCACAAACACACACACACGCACAAACACACACACACAAACACACACACGCACAAACACACACACACGCACAAACACACACACACATACATGTGCACACGCTCATATACACACAAACACACTCACTCTCATTCTCTTTCTGATGAGAAAACGCTGGCAACATAATTAAAGCCATAGAAATAAAAGTGGGCAGGAAGTGCCCGGCGGGGCTCAGAACATTCAGCCGGGGCAAAGTTACACATTTGGAAGAACTGACTGAGAAAGACGCGGTCAGGGCAGTGTTCTGTGGGACGAGCTTTTATAACGTTCTGAACCCCATTTGATGAATATTATCAACAGTAATAATAAAAATAACAACAGCAGCAGCCTACTGTGCAGGGAGGGTCCCAAGGCTTTGTAAACATCTGTTGACAATAACTTGTGAGAGAAGTGCTATTACACTTCCCAGTTTTCAGATGAAGATGAGGGGATGGGACCAACCTGTTCTGCCCCCAAAGTGTCCTCCCTTCCCAGGCTCCTTGGAGTCTTAAGCAGTTCTGTGAGAAGGGGAAGTAAAAGCTGCCCCCCCAATGGCCCTGTATAAAAAGGGAGGCCTTTTCCCCACAGGAGAGTGGGCCCGCCACACCCAGATCTTATGTTTTCTCAGAGTAAACCACGAGGTTGGGGCACAAGCAGGAGACAGAGCGGACCGGTCAGGTTCGGACCCACAGTTGGCCCAGTGTGTCCGGGGGGGAGTTGGTTCCCCTTCTCCTTGCCTGGGCCAGTCCTGGAATTAACTGGGCGTGCCCCAGGGAGCCAAAAGATTCCCTTCCTATCTCCTGAGCAAACATTCTTAGCCAGTTATCGGGTTTCCCAGGACCACCCTGTCCAGCTTAGTGTTTCCAGACTGGAGTTTGGGCCCAGACTGGCTCAGGGTGACTGTTAGCAATAGCAACTGTTTCTGTTTTGGATCCACAGGGGGGAAGGGAGGAGGGGAGGGGAAGGGCAAAGGCTGGAGAGAAGGGGAGGGAGGGAGATAAACAGAGAAAAAGAGGCCACCCTCTGCCTCACTTCTTTCCTGGTCTTCACCCCTGACGGGGCAGTTCCCTCAGTCAAAGCGAAGCCCTTAGCTTCACAAGGCCAACCCCCTGCCCAGGCCCACCTCCACTCGTCTGGATCTCTGTCTGGCTCTGGAGGAGGCAGGGAGGCCGCTGACCTTGCCCAGCCCAGTTCACCTGCAGGCCATGGCATCCCCTATGCCCATTTCTGAACCCTCCCAGTGGACCCTTGTGCTCCCAGACGTGGGCAGGGGGCTCTCTGGGGCTCTCCCAAGGCAGCCCCAGGTCACTACAGCCAAAGGCCTCTTCCTAGCAAATGGCTAAAGCCGTCGGCCTCTTCTCCTGGGTCGGCCCTTAGACTCCCTAGAGCTCTGCTACCCTCGGCATGCCGCGTGCCCCCCGCAGAGGGGACCTCGGCCCAGCCCTGTCCGGCTCTCTGCACTCCGGGGACCCTGCTGCCCTCCCTGGGGAGACGCTCTCCCCCAGGTCCTTCCCTTCCCAGCACTCCCAGCCTTGGCCAGAAGGAGACAACGGCCTGGGGCCTGCGCTCCCTCCCACTTCCATCAGCATCACTTGGCTCTCCTACCTGAAACCCCTCGGGCGCCCCTCTAAGTTTCAGCCGGCCACTTAAGCCCGAAGGAGAGCCAGGGCCTGTGCTAAGCACCGGGATACGATGAAGGAGGATGAGGTCTGTCCACAAGGTGCTGGCGACTAATGGGGAATCTGGCGCTTTTCCGGGGAGCAGAGCAGCTGGGTGGGCAAGGTGGGCACTCTGGGAGGCTGCGCCCTCCCACCCAAGGGCCAAAGGGGGGGGAAGGGGAGCGCCCAGGTCCCGAGGCCGCCATGACCATCACATGAGACCCGCAGGGCGCCCAGCACCAGCGTGAACGCCGGTCCCCACTGAGGGCACCTCGCCTCCAGCTGCCTGCCTCCTTCCCAACAGCTCTCCAAGGCCCGGAAGGAGGAAGTGACTTATCCAAGGTCACACCGTGTCGGGTGTCTGAGCCTGGATGTGAACTCAGGGCCTCCTGGCTCCACTGTGGGTCCCTGCCGTATTCTTCCATGTGCTCCCAAATGGGGAAGAGAGGAAGCCCCTTCTTGCCAACTCAGAATCAGATACTTAGGAGTTCGGTGACTCCAAACAAGTCACTTAACCTGCCTCAGTTTCCCCATCTGTAAAATAGGGTGGTGGGGAGGACATTTGTGAATCATAAGGTGTTATTCAGGGCTCTTGAATAGTTGTCCCTCTCCCTGTGCCATCCTGCCTCCCCTTCCCCTTTTCTCATCACCTTCAGCTGCCCTTAGCCAGAGGGCGGGGCTCTGGGGTTTGCTGAGGTTGGGCAGAAGGACAGGGAGATCTGGGGCATGTTTGTGAGTGGGTCGTGGGTTGGAAGGACCCTGAGCTCTAGGAGCCTGCACCACTTCAGGCCGGGGGGGGTCTGGACATATCCGACAATTTTCAACAGCAAACACCGATAAAGGAGCTTTACTCTGCAAAGAGGAGCTCGGATCCCAATGCTGGAAAGTGAGGGCTATTACGATCCCATTCTACAGACGAGGAAACAGAGGCAGAATGACCAGCCCAGGTCCAGAGCTGGCAGTCTCTGAAGCTGGAGCTGAACTCCGTCCCTCCTGACTCCAGGTCCATCGTTCTCTGCTGCTAGCAGAGAGACAGGCAGAAGAAGACAGAGACACACAGAGAGAGAGAAAGACAAAGAAAAGGGAAGAGAGGGAAACAGAGACAGAAAGGAGAGAGAGACAGATTCAGAGATAGAGAAAAGGAGAGAGAGACAGAGAGAAAGAGAGAGAGACAGAGACAGAGAGAGAAAAGAGAGAGAGAGAGAGACAGAGAGAGACAGAGACAGAGAGAGAGAGACAGAGAGACAGAGAGAGACAGAGAGAGAGACAGACAGACAGACAGAGAGAGAGACAGAGACAGACAGAGAGAGAGAGAGACAGACAGAGAGAGAGAGAGACAGAGAGAGAGAGAGAGAGAGAGACAGACAGAGAGAGAGAGAGACAGAGACAGAGACAGAGACGGAGAGAGAGAGAGTGCGCAGTATCCTGAAATCCCAGGGAGGAAGCAGCATCCAGGAGAGGCTGGTCAACCCAGTGAGACACAGAAGAAAGGCCGAGGATGATAAGGACCCAAAAGAACAATCTTGAGACATAAGTGGTAACCGAGAGAGAAGCGATGCAGTCAGAAGCCAGGCTGCACAGAGCTGATAAGACACACAGGGAGCGGCGAGAGCCCAGAGCCTTTCTCTAGGCTTCTGGCCCTGGAAGGGAAGAAGAGGCAGACGGGGCCCAGAACAGCCCCCCCAAGTGAGGCCCGCCCAGCTGGAGGCTTGTGGCGCCCAGTAAAGAGAGATCAAAGACTGGGTGTGGGTGTGGGGCTGAGGGAGCCACCTACACTCCTGGCGCCCCACCTCCCACAAGCCTCCTCCTCCCAGATCACTTCAGGTCCGGCCCGAGGTCAGGCCGGGCTCCTCTCTCTGATGCAGCCAGCTATCAGAGACCTCAGCCCCAGCTGGACCCAAGCCACCTCCTCATCCGAGACTGAGATAAAAGAGAAAATAGAAGCAGTTGTCAAGGGAGCTGAAGGAGAGAGCAGGGCAGGAGAGAGGCTCAGGAAGGGACCTGATTTTTTATTTGGTTGGGGTTTTGCTTAACACAATTTTATTTTCCAAATACATGTAAAGATACTTTCTAACATTCATTTTTGTAAAAGTTTTGAGTTCCAAATCTTTTCTCTCTTCCCCACCCCAACACAGCAGCCACATGCTACAGGTTACACACATGCAATACTTTTAAACTTATTTCCACATTTGTCATGTTGTGCAAAAGGGGGAAAAAAACCACAAGAAAGAAAAAGCAAGCAAAGGGGGAAAAAGGTGGAGACTCTATGCCGCAATCCATAGTCCTCTCTCTCGATGCAGACGGCTCTCTCCATCCCGAGGCCACTGGAACTGGCTTGAATCACCTCATTGTTGAAAAGAGCCTCCAGAATTGATCACCACATGACCTTGTTGTTGCCATATGCAATGTCCTCCTGGTTCTGCTCATTTCACTCACAGTTCAGTTCCTATAAATCTCTCCAGGCCTTTCTGAAATCATCCTGATCGTTTCTTTCTTTTTTTTTTTCTTTTTCTGAGGCTGGTGTTAAATGACTTGCCCAGGGTCACACAGCTAGGAAGTGTTAAGTGTCTGAGACCAGATTTGAACTCGGGTCCTCCTGAATTCAAGGCTGGTGCTCTATCCACTGCGCCCCCTAGCTGCCCCCTGATCGTTTCTTACAGAACAATAATATTCCATAACATTCATATCCCATAACTTATTCAGTCATTCTCTAATTGATGGGCATCCACTCGTTTCCAGTTTCTTGCCACCACAAACATTTGTGCACATGTGGGTCCCTTTCCCTCCTTAAAGATCTCTATGGGATACAGGCTCAGTAGAGATCAAAGGGGATGCAGAGTTTGATAACTTTTGAGCATAGTTCCAAATCGCTCTCCAGAATGTTTGGATCCATTCACAACTCCACCAACTATGTATCAGTGTCCCAGTTTTGCCACATCCCCTCCAACATTTGTCATTATCTTTTCCTGTCATCTTACTCAATCTGGGAAGGGTGTAGTGGTATCTCAGAGTTGTCTTAATTTGCATTTCATTAATCAAAAGTGATTTAAAGCTTTTTTTCAAATGACTCTCCAAGGCTTTAATTTCTTCATCTGACAATCATCTGTTCAGATCCTTGGGGCAATGACTTGTAGTGTCCTAAATTTGACTGAGTTCTCTATATATTTGAGAACTGAGGTTTTTACCAGAAACACCGGTTGTAAAAAGTGTTTCCTAGCTGCTTCCCTTCTAATCTTTGCTGCATTGGCTTTGTTTGTGCAAAACCGTTTTAATTTGATGCAATCAAAATTCGCCACTTTGTACTTTAGAACACTCTCTAGTTCTTCTTTGGCCATAAATGGCTCCTCTCTCCAAAGATCTGACAAGCAGGCTATTCCTTGCTCAAGAAGGGCCACTTTCTGAACGCAGCATGGGCTGGATCCTCTGGTGGCAGTGCAGGGGAAGGCTGAGGAGAGAAAATCTGGAAGGGGCTCCCCATGAAGGGCAGAGAATCAGAGGGCAATAAAGGATGCCCTTGCCTCATGGCAGTGAGGACTGCCTCGGCGACACGAGGTGGACACGTCTGTCCAGAAGGCAGGCAGACTCGCACTTCCTCTTACCCCCCTCCAAGACCAAGGCTCTCTGAGGAGATGCTGCTGGGACAGGGAAAGAAGCCACAGCAGGAGGAGGCCCGAGGGCCCAGAAGGCACAGGAAGAGGCTTAGGCCAGAGGAACGTGGCACAAATTATTGCAGTCAGATTTCTGACCACAGGCCTGGGTGGAATCTTGGCCTTCCCTCGGTGTTCCCTGAGGTTAGAGGTCATCCCTGGAACTGGGAGACCAAGACGTTGGAGGAACCACCAGTATGAATGGTTAGGTCCCCTAAGCAGGGCACCGGGTGAGGGAAAATAGCAATTCAGAACTGAACTCCTGGCAGAAGGGTGGGCCGGGCCGGGAGCAGGCCCCAGACACTCCCCAGATGTGGGGCCCTCCTCAGCTCCTTCTACCGTGCCACAGGGGTCATGACAGTACCTCTGCCCCAGGGTGTTCTGGGGATAAACCTTCAAGTGCCAAGCTACCAAGCACAGAATTTTGAGCATAATTCCAAGCTGCTCTCCAGAGCAGCCTCCGGGTTACGCTCCACGATCCCCGCCGGGCCCTGGTCTCAGCACGAGCCCCAGCTGCACCTCAGAACCCTTCAATCCTAATAACGATGACTGGCACTGGTGCCAGGCTGGGAGTCGGGAAGACACCCACTAGTGAGCCTGAACAAGTCATTTAACCCTGTTTGTCTCATTCCTTTATCTGTAAAATGGAGAAGATGGCGAAGCAGTGAGGCCCCTCTGCCAAGAAAACCCAAATAGGGTCGCCAAGCGCCGACACGGCAACGGGCACATCTACAGGACTTGTAAAGCTTGCCACGTGCTTTACACACAGAAACACCTGATCCTGACAACCCTGAACCCTGTGAATTATTCCTACTTTACGATGAGAAACGGAGGCCACGAGCCTGTTAAAGGACGTCCCCAGGGTCGCTCACACAGCTTCTCAGCCTCCTCACGGCGGACCTTCCCTGGCCCCGCAGCTCAGAGTCTTGGAGAGGTCCCCAAGTCGTCTCGGTATCAATTCTCCACTAATCAGTCTCCACATACTTGGCCCCACACCTGGCCAAGGACCGCGCATGTGACCATGACCATGACCCTCCCCGAGGCCCGGGCAGCTCCATTCTGTGTCTCAATCGCTGACGAGCCGGGAGCCGGCAGAGTCGGTGCTTAACAACATCCCGACGGGAGAAACAAAAGGCCCCCGGGTGCCAGGCGGCGCACTCCCTGCAGAGAGCCACCATGGGCATGCGGGCACGGCGGAGCGAACGGGACGGCGCCACTCGGGTTGCCAGGGACCGGGGATCCCGGCTGGCCGCTGAGACCTGGCGCAGCCCTCCACTGCTCCGGGCCCCAGTCTCCTCCCGGTAAAAAGTGGTCCTTCCCGTCCCAGATCTGTGTTCTACAGCGGCCAAGTATCGGGAAGAAACAAGAGCCGAGCCAAGAGTAGAACAAGGCTCGAAACGCAAAGAAAGGAAGGGCGGCCCCTGGAACCCTTACTGGGGTAGAAAGGTAAGGGGGGCGCAGCCCCAGGCAGGTGGGGGAGCGGGCCTGAGCCAGTCCATCTGCACAGTCTCTCAGGCCGGGACTCTCTCCTGGGCCTATGGATGCTCCAGTGAGATGGGGGGGGGGGATCGCCACTGTTTCTGCACAAATAGCCGAACTGGCTCCATCTGTTGTGGCGAAGCCCTAAAAACCAAGGGGCGTCCACCAAAGGGGGAGGGATTAATCTAAGGCACAGGGGCATGCCGCACTGTGGCTGCGGGAGGAGGAAAAGGGCAGATGCGGAGAAATGTGGGAAGAGTTCGGTGAACAGAGGCAGCGGGACCCTGGCACAGCCCTTTTCGGCCCCCTCCCGCGGAGATTAAGGCAGGAGAGAAGCAAAACGACTTTTTTTTCTCCAACAAGGAAAGGAGGCTAAAAACCAGACCAACAAGTGGACAGAAGCAAAACTGCTGGGAGACAAAGTCAGGACTCGGGAGCCGGCCTCCGCCGGCTCAGTTCCAGGGATGTCGGGCAGCTCCTTGACCCCACCAGCTCCCCCAGGTCGCGGTCAGCTGCAGCCGGGGCTTCCGGGGCCCCCTGGCCCGATACATAAGTGAAGCACTTAACGTGAATAAGGAGAAAATTACGTGAAAATGCAACTATGCGGAAAAACCTCACAAGCACAAAGCGAGGACTCCCGTAAAGAAGCCGCTTCCGAGGCTTTAAGCCCTGAGAGAGGAGGCCCCGAGGAGCCCCCACTGGCCGCGATGGCCACGGTGCCGGAGGGGGAGTGCTCAGGGTGGGATCAGCCCTTCTGGCCTCCCTGCTCACCGGCTTGCGGGGAAACCGAGGCCCGCCCCCAAGCCGTCCCGAGCAGACACCTGCCCCCGCCCGGACCCCGCCCGTAGCGCCCCGACTCACGGGCTTGCCGGGGTACACGTCGGCCAGGTGCGCCTTGAGGCGGCCCACGCTCCACTGGTCCGGGCAGCGGATGGTCTGGTCGCCGTAGCGCTGGTTGGGCGTCTTAATGATCAGGGTCACGGGCGGCGTCTCGGACCCGCTCGGGCCCTCCATGGCGGCGGCCGAGGCCGGAGGCCGGGCCGGGCACGGCGGGCGGCAATTATTCCGAGTCCGGCTCGGTCACAAATCCATGGGCCGAGGACGCGAGGCAGCGGCGGGCCATGGGCGGGCGGGGCCGCGGGGGCGGAATGGGACAATCCCCGCCAGCTCCGGCCCGGTCTCCGGCTCCGGCGGCCTGGGGGAGGGAGGACCGGGAGGGGCGGGCAGGGGCGGGAGAGGGAAGAGGCCCCCGGCCCCGGCCCGGCCCTCGCCCCCGCCGGCCACGCAACAAGGCGACCACCGACGACGCGGGGGCCGGGCCGGGCCGGACCGAGCCTGCAGGGCTGGGCTGGGCTCAGGAGGAGCGGGGGGCGCGGCGGCCTTTCTGCCCTCCTCGTTCTTTCCGGGCCGTCCGAGCGGGGACACGGGGACGGAAGCCCGGCCCGGCCAAGAGACCGCGGCGGCGTCAGGAAGAGGTCGGGCCCGCGGGGACGGAAGCCCGGCCGGGCCAAGCGGCGGCGTCAGAACGAGGTCGGGCCCGCGGGGACGGAAGCCGGGCCGGGCCAAGCGGGGGCGGGGGCGGCGGCGCCCGTCTGGGAGGCGGTGGGCAGGTGGGCAGCTTGTACCCGGGAGGTTGCCCGCAGCGTCGGTCACAGCTCACAGGCGCCACCCCCGAGGCCGCCCGCAGGGGGGCAGGCAGCGCGGGCGATTCACCCTCGGGGGCCTGAGCCTCCTGCTCCGGAGAAAACACCGGTTAGGCGGCCCCCAGTCCCCGGCTCCGCCTCCACCGCTGCAGCCCGGCTCCGCCCGGCGCTCCAGCAAAAGAGGGAGGGAGATGGGCGGCGCCAAGGAGCGGAGGCAAAGCATCAGTGTTGCGCCTGCGCGAAGGGGGGGGCGGGGCATAGGGAAGGTGAGCCGCGGCCGCGACGCGCTCGCTCCCGCCCCTTGCGGGACGGGGATGCGCTCGGGCGTCCCCTGGGAGGTAGTTCTGTGCTTTCGGGGAGCGGAAGTACGTCACTTGGGGGGGGACTGAAACTCCGAAACTAGGTGCGGTCCCGCACTACCCTTTGGCGGAGGAAACGGAGGCTCGGCCGGGGCGTGTCTTCCGTGTGCGGAAGGAAGGGGCGAGGAGGTTGTCCCCTCGGGGTGGGAGGGGTAGCCTCGGGGAAGGAGTGAGCTCAGTAGCCGGGGGATGCCCACCGAGCCGGGCCTTGGAGCGTTCCCCGGGAAGAAGGAGACTGAGGCAGGCAAGATAGCCCACTGGCTAGTAAAGAGTCGGGTGCAGGATTCGAACGCAGACCTCCCTCTCTGCGGTGCCAATAAGGCCAAGGAGCTCCTTCCGGGCGACCTAGGGAGGGAACGTCTGGCTTCGGGGGCCGAGGGGAGCAGCTCCAAAGGGTCTGAGAGGAGCGGCTGAAAGCTCACCACGGCCGCTAGGTGGCACTACGGTGCACAGAGCTCACGCACGGCCGCTAGATGGCCCCACAGTGCACAGAGCTCCCGAACTCCCCCGGTGTCACATGGCACTGCAGTATACTGAGCTCAGCACGGCCGCTAGGTGGCACCACAGTGCACAGAGTAATGGCCATAGGTTGGGAGTCAATCTTCCACATCCCCAGAGTTTCTCCCCTCTGGAATGGAAGCGTGTCGAAGGCAGCGCCTTTCCCTCGACATCGCTTTGTTTTGTTTTTTTTTGTACTTTATAACATCGCTTTGTTCTGCTCGAGCGAGGGAGCTGCTTTCCCTCCTCGCCCCCCAGCTAGTTTTCTTGGCAGAGATCCTGGAGGGGTCCCGCTCGTTTTACGGAGGAGGCGGCCAGCGCAAGCGAGATGAGGTGACTTCCCCAGGGTCAGGCAGCTACGGAAGGAGCCGAGGCCTATTTCAGCTCAGAAAGAGGAGTCCTCTTCCTTCCAGCCTGGCGCTCTCCACTTTGGCGCCACCTAGCGGCCCTTAGAATCAGGAAGACCAGGGTTCAAATTCAGGATTAGATACTACATTGTGAGGTGACTGGCTAAGTCATCTAACCTCTGCCTGTTCTGGTTTCCTCACAAGATTATTGTATGGATCATATGAGATATTTGTAACATGCTTCGTACACAGTAGGCACATAATAAATGCATCTTTCCTTTAATCATTAATCAGAATATAAGCTATACATCTAAAATGAGATCTTTGAAAAGAGATTTTTTTAGAGTGAAAATCCTTATACAAAAAACAGCACACAACATGTTTTCTGTGAAGTACCTTTTTTAAATCTTTAAAAAACATTTTATTTAGAGTAGCCACTTATCCAACTGCTCAGTTCACATGGTTTAAGATTCAGGGATATCACCCCCTGCTCTTGAATGAGTTCTGCTTTTGTGTTTGCCTCTGCATTCTAATGACATAGCACCAAGGAATTTCTATTGATGTGATCAAAAATTCAGCCAATATACAATGACAGAAAAAGATAATGATAAATGTTGGATGGGATGCAGGAAAACTGGACATTAATACATTGTTGGTGGAGTTGTGAACTGATCTAACCGTTCTGGAGAGCCATCTGGATTTATGCCCAAAGGGCTGTCAAACTGCATATTCTTTACATTCAGCAGTGTCTCTCCTGGGCCTTTATCCCAAAGACATCTAAAAGAGGCAGAAGGACTCATGTGCAAAAATGTTTGTGGTGGCAAAGAACTAGAAACTGAGTGGATGCCCATCGATTGGGGAAAGACTAAGTTGTGGTATATGAATATTATGGAATATTACTGTTCTATAAGAAATGATCAGGATAATTTCAGAGAGGCCTGGAGAGACTTCCATGAACTCATGCTAAGTGAAGTGAGTTAGGACCAAAAGAAAATTGTACACAGCAACAAGATTATATAATAAACTCTGATGGATGTGGCTCTTTTTAACAGTGAGGTGATTCAGGTCAATTCCAATAAACTTGGGATGGAGAGAGCCATCTGCACCCAGAGAGAGGACTGTGAAGACTGAAGGTGGATCACAGCATAGTATTTTCACCTTGTTTGTTGTTTGCTTGTGGGGGTTTTTTTCTTTCTCACTTTTTTTTCCTTTTTGATCTAATTTTTCTTGTGCACTATGATAAATATGGAAGTATGTTTAAAAGAATTGCACATGTTTAGCCAATATTGAATTATTTACCATCAGTGAGGAGGGGATGGGGAGAAGGGAGAAAAATTTGAAACACATGTTTTGCAAGGTGAATGTTGAAAACTATTTTTGCATGTATTTTCAAAATAAAAAACTATTATAACATTAAAAATTTTTCAGCCAATAATCCAGAAAATTCAGATCCATTGGTTCCAAGCATTCTTTATAGTATTCTTCTCTCCCCTTCCCTCCAATTGCCTGAATACACTCCAGTTTTCTTAGTCATTTATGGGAAAGGATGGGAGAATTCACAACCACTATTCTTTGGAGTTATAATTGCTTTGGGAAAAGGGAACAAACTCAATCCAATTCAACAAGTAGTTAAATAACTCTGAGAAGCAGTGTTAGTATGAGATAAATTTTCCCCTGCTATTGAGGGAGTTTTCAAAAAGCTCGCTTTTTGGGGAGGGAGGAGGAGGTACAGAGAAGAGCATGAAGAAGAGGAAGATACTACCATAGGAAGAGCAAAGAGTATAGACAAAGTAATTTCAAGAGGGAAAAATGTATTAAATGGGTATCAGGAGGAGGTACTTGAGCTGTGCATTAAAGGAAGTTTGGGATTCTATAAGGTGAAGAGGGGGAGAGTTCACACTTGAGACATAATGAACTTTTTTTTTATTTTTATTTTATTTTATAATTATAACATTTTTGACAGTACATATGCATGGGTAATTTTTTTTACAACATTATCCCTTGCACTTACTTCTATTCAGATTTTTTCCCTTCCTCCCCCAACCCCCTCCCCCAGATGGCAAGCAGTCTTATATATGTTAAATATATTACAGTATATTCTAGATACAATATATGTGTGTAGAACCGAATTTTTTGTTGCACAGGAAGAATTGGATTCAGAAGGTAAAAATAACAGTTTACATTCATTTCCCAGTGTTCCTTTTCTGGATGTAGCTGGTTCTGTCCATCATTAATCAATTGGAATTGGATTAGCTCTTCTCTATGTTGAAGAAATCCACTTCCATCAGCATACATCCTCGAACAGTATCATTGTTGAAGTGTATAATGATCTTCTGGTTCTGCTCATTTCACTTAGCATCAGTTGATGTAAGTCTCTCCAAGCCTCTCTGTATTTCTCCTGTTGGTCATTTCTTATAGAACAATAATATTCCATAACATTCATATACCAGAGTTTACCCAACCATTCTCCAATTGATGGACATCCATTCATCTTTCAGCTTCTAGCCACTATGAAAAGGGCTGCCACAAACATTTTGGCACATACAGGTCCCTTTCCCTTCTTTAGTAGTTCCTTGGGGTATAAGCCCAGTAGTAGTATGGCTGGGTCAAAGGGTATGCACATTTTGATAACTTTTGGGGCATAATTCCAGATTGCTCTCCAGAATGGTTGGATTCTTTCACAACTCCACCAACAATGCATCAGTGTCCCAGTTTTTCCACAGCCCCTCCAACATTCATCGTTATTTGTTCCTGTCATCTTAGCCAATCTGACAGGTGTGTAATGATACCTCAGAGTTGTCTTAATTTGCATTTCTCTGATCAATAGTGATTTGGAACACTCTTTCATATGAGTGGAAATAGTTTTAATTTCATCATCTGAAAATTGTCCATATCCTTTGACCATTTATCAATTGGAGAATGGCTTGATTTCTTATAAATTAAAGTCAATTCTCTATATATTTTGGAGATGAGGCCTTTATCAGAACCTTTAACTGTAAAAATTTTTTTCCCAATTTGTTACTTCCCTTCTAATCTTGTTTGCATTAGTTTTGTTTGTGCAGAAACTTTTTAATTTGGTGTAATCAAAATGTTCTATTTTGTGATCAATAATGGTCTCTAGTTCTCCCTTGGACACAAACTCCTTTCTCCTCCACAAGTCTGAGAGGTAAACCATCCCATGTTCCTCCAATTTATTTATGATTTCGTTCTTTATGCCTAAATCTTGGACCCATTTTGATCTAATCTTAGTATGTGGTGTTAAATGTGGGTCCATGCCTAGTTTCTGCCATACTAATTTCCAGTTTTCCCAGCAGTTTTTGTCAAATAATGAATTCTTATCCCAAAATTTGGGATCTTTGGGTTTGTCAAAGATTAGATTGCTATTTTTATTCACTATCTTGCCCTGCGAACCTAACCTATGCCACTGATCAACTAGTCTATTTCTTAGCCAATACCAAATGGTTTTGGTGATTGTTGCTTTATAATATAGCTTTAAATCAGGTACACTTAGACCACTTTTCTCTGACTTTTTTTTCATTAGTTCCCTTGCAATTCTCGACCTTTTATTCTTCCATATGAATTTTGTTGTTATTTTTTCTAGGTCATTAAAATAGTTTCTTGGGAGTCTGATTGGTATAGCACTAAATAAATAGATTAGTTTGGGGAGTATTGTCATCTTTATTATATTCGCTCGGCCTATCCAAGAACACTGAAGAGACATAATGAACTTATCCAGTAAGGAACTCCTCCATCAAAGGAAGAATCAAGAAATGGAATGTCCTGCAGGTAATAGCTGCCAGGCCAGTTTACATTGTCTAAAGAGAAGTTATGTGAAATAAGATGGGAAAGGCAGGAACCTGATTTAGAGACCTTAAAGACCAGGCTGAGAGTTTTATATTTTCTCCTAGAGGTACTAGGGAGCCATTGAGTGTTCTGAGGAGAGGAGTGACATATCAGCTCTGTATTTTTGTTTGGTGTTTTTGGATTTGTGAAAAAAACTTTTATTTTTATTTATTAGTTTTTGACATTTACTTTTATAAGATTTTGATTTCCACTTTTCCTCTCTCTCCTCACCTAAATCTCAAACAGCATGCAATCAGATATAGGTAATATACATACATATATTTCCACATTAGTCATGATGTGAAGGAAGAATTAGAACAAAAGGGAAAAGCCACAAGAAAAGAAAAAGAAAGTGAACATAATATGCTTCAACCTGCATTCAGACTCCATTGTTTTTTCTCTCGGTGTCAATATCAATTTCTGTTACAGGTCTTTTAGAATTGTCTTAGCTCATGTATGGCTGAAAAGAGAAAAGTCAGTGATAGTTGATCATCACACGATCTTGCTTTTATTGTATACAGTGTTTTTCTGGTTCTGCTCATTCATTTCTCTCAGCATCATTTCATATAAGTCTTTCCAGGCTTTTTGGGAATCACATTTCTCATTGTTTCTTACAGAACAATATTCCATTACATTTGTATGCCATAACTTATTCAGCTGATGGGCATTCACTCAATTTCCAATTTCTTGACACTACAAAAAGGGCTGCCACAAATATTTTCGCACATTTATTATCTTATGGGGATTCAGGCCTAGCAGTGGTATTGCTGGATCAAAGGATAAACACAGTTTGATAGCCCTTTGGACATAGTTCAAAATTGCTTTCCAGAATGGTTGGATCACTTCCCAACACCAATAATACATTAGTGTCTCAATTTTTCTAAATACTCTCCAACATTTGTCATTTTCCTTTTTAAATGAAGTTTTTGTACAATAGAAACTTCTCAGCCGTCAAAATTTAGACTGTAAAAAAATACATGCAAAACATACTTCTCTGAAAACACTTAACTTTGAACAAAGCACCAAACTACACAAATGCAGAATGAAAACAGCATTTCAACTCCACCAAAAGTAGTCTTCATAAAAGGTGTAAAAGTCACCGATTCACTAGGCACTGTTCACTTTCAAACAGGAGACAATAAAAAATGTTGTCCACAAAACAAAATCCCATTTCAGAAATCCACCATCTTCATGCTTTAATAGCGAAGAGGTGAATAAGATCGAGATCGAGATCGAGACCGTGACCTGTAACTACGATTGTAGTATGGGGAGGGTGATCGCTTCCTGTAAATCTGACCCCTGTCTTGGGCAGCTCTCCGCCCTCTTCCATCACCTCCTCTGTAAGATCTGCTGTAATAATCGCGATCATCACGGCCTCGGTGGTATCCTCGATGGTAGTAATCACGAAAGCGGGAACTGCCATAACTAGGTCTTCCCATGTAGATTCCAGGGGTTGGGCTGTGGGGTCTTTTTGTTATAGAAAACTCTACTCGGATCCTCCGGCCATCCACTTCCATTCCATTGGCGTGTTCTTTAGCTTCCTTGGCATCGTCCACATTCTCAAAGTAGACAAAGGCAAATCCCCGGGAGCGCCGAAACTTTTGGTCATACACAACGGACACATCTGCGATTGGGCCATATTTGGAGAAGACTTCTCGGAGCTCCCTCTCGGTGGTGTACAGACTCAATCCAAACACTCCGAGACAGCAGTTGGGCTCAGGAGTGGCCCGATTCCCAACGTGACGCCTCCGGGGAGACACTGGAGAGCGACTGTGGCTACGTCGCCTTCGGTAATCTCGACTGTACGACCTGCTCCGGGATGGGCTGTGGGAGCGGGAGCGAGAACGGGATCTAGTATAATGCCTTCGAGAACTTCTGGATCTCGATCGAGACTCAGACCTGGACCTCGACTTGGATCTGGAGCGCCAAGAATCTTCCTTGGAACGGGACCTTGCAGGGGTGTGCCTTGCAGATTCCCCAGATCCATGGGCACTGCCACTTCTGGAAGCGGACCGGGATTCCTCCTCGCAGTAGTTCTGCTCGCCGCTGTCGCTCATGGTGCCCCGGGCTGCCTCACTGCCCTCTCTTATCGTCGAATCCGCCTCCGTCTCCTCCATCCAAGACTGACCTCCCGCCATTGCCTCGGTGTCCCGCTCAGTCCCTGTTCCGGCACCAAAATGTCAAGTCCGGGCTAGCTCCTCTGAAGAGCTCAGAATCAGCCAGAGTCAGGATAAGCAAAGGTCCTCGCCCCACACTGGGTGCCAAATTGTAAAGTCCTGTTGTCTCGAGATTTGCGATCGTTCTCTGGTGAGCAGGTTTCCTGGGAGGCTTCTGGAGCCTCCAGCCAGAGCGAAGGTAGAATCTGGAATCCTCCTCTTCCTGAATCCTGGCTCCTTTTAACCTCGCAGAGAACTGGTTTGTGGGTATTCGACAGGTGTAAACTCCTTTAAAGCTGTAAACTCCTTTCAGAAGACTAAAGGTATAAACTCCTTTTAAAGGGATAACTAAAGGTGTGAATTGTTAGAGAATTGTTAAGTACTATGCTAAATTAGAGAACCGAGTTAGCACCTAGTAATCCTAACACAGAACAAGGGACTGGGTTCAGATCCTGCTGAGGTAGAAAGGGAGAAATGACAAGATTTGACTATGGATTGTTAGTTAGCTAGGAAGTATGTCAACCTCCCCGGCTTGTCACTGGCTAACAGCCCCAGGGACCTCCTTTTTCAGCACAGCATTGGAGGATCTTAAAGCACATGCCAGCTCCAAGACTATTAGGAGTGAAACATGAGCCTATCTCTGGCTCTCCAAGAGAAATCAGCTGCATATAAATGTCTTTTTCTCCTCCTGGCTGTATGGGCAAACTTTGTCTTTCAGCACAAAAGGTGAGAAAAGATAATTGTGATGGCCAATGAATTATTCAAATTCCCCATTTCACTTAGGCAGTCTAAGAATCAGAAGATAATCAAGTTGAATGAAGGAACCTAGAAGTGAAGTTCAGTGTATACTCTACACTGGGGAGACTTTAAGACTTTCAAGATTCAGCCTGGTGGTACCAGACTAAGAACTGGAAGGGCGACAATCAAATCTTACACATCAGAAAGTGACCATGACAGAAAAAGGGTGTTTCTATACAAGAGATATGATAGAGGAAGAAATCACAGGACTACTTTGATGGTTGGGGATATGCCAGGAGAAGGGGTGGGAATAGAGAGATTGAGGAGTTGGGAGTGACAGTTGAATTATGAACCTAGGTGCCTGAAAGGCCAATAATAAAGAAGTGAGGAAGTTTGGGGCTGGAACTGGGAATAATGAGTTCAGTCTCAAATATATTGAGTTTACATGCCAGTCTTGTATTTGGTAGATTGCCAAAGCCATGGTGTGGATTTCTGGTTAATGAGACCTTGAATGGTGTGTTAGGCAGAGAAAAGCTGAAGAATATATTCCTGAGGCTAGCAGGAGAAGGCACTGATACAGATCAGTTTAGCTCTACTGTCCCATCCTCAGGGGAGGTTATCCAGACATCATGTTACATCAAGTTCCTGAGACTTCTCTGCAGAGGTGTTGGGCAGCCTCACCATGCCATGGCTTTTCAGAAATACCAGCCATGCTCTAAGGTTAAATTCTCCCTATAAATTTATCTATGGCTTATCCCATGGCCACTACCTCTTTTGGGTCAGTCCACCATGACTGACATGCCTCTTTCTCCTGAACCCCCCATGCCATGTGCTATCTCTTCTAACTCCACAATGCTTCGCAAGCCCACGTCTCCTACCTAACTCTTTTTAAGATGCTAAGTCACTTTCAGGATTTAGCCTGCAAGAAAGGACATGCCCCAACCTCATAGGGTGCTCTCTTCTGAGTAGCTGTGACTTCCACTGAGGAACTTTTCTCTCATATATTCTATCATTCTATTTCATATTTACCATTCTAGGTGTCTATTGTCTATCACCTGTCTGTAACCTATTCTCTTAAATAAATAAATCTTTTGCTAAAGAGAATGGCCATTGTGATTGAATCCCAACTTTTGGTGCCTACTGTCTGGTATCTACATCAGGCACATCATGATTTTTTTTCTTTTGCTAAGGAAATTAGGGTTAAGTGACTTACTTAGGGTCACACAGCTGGGAAGTATTAAGTGTCTGAGGCCAAATTTGAACTCAGGTCCTCTTGACTTCAGGACTGGTGCTCTATCCATTATCTCACTTAGCTACCCCTGCCCTGAAAGGGGATTTTAAAAAAGATGTCCTCTGCTCTCCAGATAAAGCCTCATGTCTCTGACCCTTTTCTGGTCACAATGAGTGGTGGCTCTCTTGCTTATATTCCGATGCTGATGCTGACTTTGCTGGAAGCCCCCTTTCATAAGCTTCTGGCTGATTGTTTGGTGTACTTTGGGGCTAGAAGAATTCATTTGCCATAGCTTCTCATTGTATTTCATAATCAGTATTCATTTTGGTAGAATGTGTTTTTGCTGAAGTAGATAATGTGGGAACTGGGCTCTCTGCCTCACTGAGGCAGCCAAACTGTCCAGAAGTTTGAAACCACTTTTTTTAAGTGATAGTTCATGAGCCCTGACCAGTGTGCTTCTCATTTACTAATATCCTATAAATATATTTAGCTCTTAGCAAAGGCCTTTATTAAATATAATAAGAATAGTAAAAGAAAATATTCCCCTTATAAAAAATGGGGCATTTCCCTGAAAAAATACTCATAGAATCAAAGGGGAAGGTGAGTAAAGAGTGCAATGGTAGCAAAGCACCTTGTAGGGAACACTATGGCTAAGGCAACTTTCTGCTGACACTGCAGGACTCTGCATAGAATAGGTGCTAATACGCTTTATAAAATGGAGTTGAACTAACCTCCACATCGAGGTTGCCTATATGACATCCTTTTGCTAATCTTTCAATAATCCATGAAACGCCTAAAGTTCCCCCAAAGCCCCCAGACTAGTGCTGGACTACTAAAATTGGGCCACTAAAAGATTTTGTAAAATTCTCAAAGGTGATGCTGTGAATGTGCTGTGCTTGATACACCAGCAAATTTGGAAAACAGCAGTAGCCACTGGATTGGAAAAGATCAGTTTATATTCCAACTCTGAAAAAGGGCAGTGTCCAGGAATGTTCAAATTACTGAACAACTGGACTTATTTCCCATGCCAGCTAGGGTAAGGTGAAGATTTTGCTAGCTAGCCTTCAACAATATGTGACTTCAGAATTACCCAAAGAACAGGCTAGTTTTTAAAGAAGCAGATGAACTAGAGACCAAATTGCCAACAGTCATGATTGTAGAGAGAGCAGGGGAGTTCCAGAAAAGCATCTACTCCTGCTTAGTTGACTACACCATGTCTCTGATTGTGTACATCACAAGAAAATATGGCAAGTCATCAAAGAGAGGGGAAAACCTCTCACCTTCCTTGTCTCTTGACCTTCCTGCATGTGGGACAAGAAGCAAAATTTAAAACTGTACAGGAAATAACAAATTAGTTCAAGACTGAAAAAATGATCAATAGCAATACTATATGAGGATGTATTCTCATGTAAGTGGATATCTTCGACAATGAGAAGATTCACTTCTGTTCAAATTGATTAATGATGGACAGAATGAGCTACACCCAGAGAAAGAACATTGGGAAATGAATGTGGACTACTTGCATTTTTGTTTTTCTTCCCAGGTTATTTTTACCTTCTGAATCCACTTTTCCTTGTGCAACATGAGAACTGTACAAATCTGTACACATTTATTATATTTAAGATATACTTAACATGTATGAGACTGCCTGTTATCTATGGGAGGGAGTGGAGGGAGGGAAGGAAAAAGTTGGAACAGAACTGAGTGCAGGGGACAATGTTGAAAATTTACCCATGCATATGTTCTGTCTATAAAAAGCTATAATAAAAAAAATAGCTAGCTGTGTGAAGGAAAGAGGAGAAACTGGAAATATGGAACCTAAGTAAGAGGCTATTTTAATAGTCCAGTTGAGAGGTGCTGAGGATCTACTGGTAGAATGTTTTGATGAGTGAATAAAGGAAAGGATGAATGAAAAACAATGAATGAGTGGATGAGTGGATGAGCTATGAATTTTAAAGATATTTCCTAATATCATCTTACAGTTTTTATCTCTAGTAGAAAAAAATAAGTTGTTTCTGTAGGGCTTAAAAAGAGAACATGTGTTTGTTGTGTTTTGTTTTATTTTGTTTTTAACCACTTCCTTCTCATCCATATTACATGCTATTTTAAGGTTATGCTGCTTGGCCCAGATCTATATTCTCATATTGTACTACTGCTATTATTTGCTGCTCTTCAATAGCTGAAAAGAACATTTACACCTTTGTTTTTGAGCACCTGGTTCTGAAAACCAACCAGGTTTACTTGAGTTGTAAACATATAGGTACAATAGTCTATGCCAAGAAAAACAAAACAAAACAAAACAAGCAGATTCCTAGGTTTTAAATGTATTTTTATCAGCAGTTGACCTTTAATTGGAGTGAGATGGACTACTTTATGACATATAATAATATGCACTATATATGTGTGTGTTTGTATGCATATATATTAAACAACAAGTTATGTCTGGTATACAATAGTTATAATTATAATCATTTGCTCAAGTGATACAATAAATATATTGAAAACTATTATATATCATACTCAGGTTTCCTTACATGAGGTTGCTAGAGTTTATTTTTAAAGGCTAAAAGTGCTTTCACATATGAGTAAAAGTATACAGAAGATGGAGATAATGATTAAACTTTCAGGCAGCTATGCAGTTCTCTCTCCTTAAAGATACTTGGGTTTGATCCATCACCCTCAGGGATTTTTTCCTCCATTTTTTTCTTGAGTTCTCTTCTGTGTGTTTTTATTTTAAATAGATTTGATAAACATTTTCTGTTTTTACATAGGCTGCATTTTCTCCTTTATTCAACAGTGTGCTGGTAAAATATTCAACAATCAGCTTGCGGGATGGAAGGGATGGAGGAAAATATATACAGTTCACAATTTTAAGTTTAAACAGCATTATTAACATTTTCCCATCACTTTCTTAAGCTTAGAAAACCAACAAAACAATACATCAAGCCCTGATTTGTAGTATTTGCTGTTTTCCCAAGGTGTAGATGTTTTCACTGAAAACATAACAGCTTGGTTGAAGCTAGCTCCAGCAGACATTGTTTGTGTCCATGTTCTCTACCCTCCCAGAGAATCACACCTTATAATGAAAAAAAAAATCATCAAGTCAATCAACACATCCAAAAAAAAAAAAAAATCTAACATTATAGTCAATGTTCCACACTTATGGGCCACCCCCATCTTTGCAAAGAATTTAGGACAAGTGTTTTCTCATATATTTTCCTTGGGGAACAAGCTTGTTCTTTATTATTTCACAACATTCAGTTTCTAATGTTTTATAGTTCTTTCCATTTACATTGGTGTAATCATTGGATACATTGTTTTCCTGGCCCTGCTTAATTTATTTTGCTTCAGTTCATATAAATCTTGCAGTGCTTCTTTATATTCATTGTGTTCGTCAATTCTTAGAGCACCTAAATATTCTGTTCCATCACTTAATAAAGTTCTTTTTTTTATCACCCACCCCCCAAAAAAAAAGATTGAAAAAGGAATACAACAAGGCTTTATATTGTCAGTTTATTTATTTAACATTAATGCTTTCACACTCCAGGAGACTAAGGGTTCGAGGTACATGACTTAGCACAATCTACTATTTTTGTGATTTTTCTTCAGCACTTCAGAGCATTTTGAATGGCTTTGTGTCTTTGGCTTGACTAATGGCGTAGGGACTTTGATAAGGAACAGTAGTACAGTATTTTAGATCCGCTCCGCTGGGATCAGAACCTATCAGAGAACACCTGCGCGTCGACACCCGCCCCAAGCCGGGGATCTACTCCGAGCCCGACACAGGCTGCGCAGGGATTGGCTTTTAGAACAACATCGGCACCGCGTAGGGAACCGTCTCGGAGCTCGGGCTGGACTCTCTTGGGCTCCTGCTGTGACATCCTTCCTGACTGGGAACTATCTTCCTCCTTTTTGAAGACGGGTACTCTCTTTCCTCGTTCGGCCGTTTTAGGGAGGCGCTGTCGCTTTGCAGAAGATGATAGCCGGGTGGATTCGTTTCTAGCTGGTCTTGGTCCATCTCTTCTTCCTCACTGGACTTCACATCCTCCATTTCCTCCCCCGAGTCGCTGATTTGAAGTTCCAGTGAGCCAAGTTCTTCTAGCATATGGTCCTTCTGGAGCCGGGGCAGGATGATACCACGACCCGATCACTGTGAGCAGTTCATCAATAAAGTCATCTACGCGTATGACTTCAAAGTCTCCGTTTCGGTTCTGGATCCTAATTTTTCGATCATCATTGTACAGAGGTTCCAGATAGTTGTAGCAGTCCATGGCCGTGCCTGTCACCTCATATAGAAGGCGCCCAAAACTCGGACATACTTGAAATATACATTTTTAATGAATTCAATGATGAGGTTCTTCTCTGGTTGTATCTGCAGCATTTCAAGGTCAGGCAGAGGAATGGCGTTGGCTTCATATCGCTGCCATAGACACCCCCACAGACCTCAGGTCCACGGCTTTGTTCCCGAGCAGCTCAGCTGTGAGCCCCAAGCACTCCTCCTTCCAGTACTTGGACTCGTAAATTCGAGTCCGGATTTTCTTCTCTACTAAGTATTGCAGGTCAGTGCCCTGCATGTGGTGGGCGTCGTTCACTGGGCGGTGGGCCATCTTGGGCTAATCTCTCCCTTTCAGTGCAACAAGACCGCTGCGGACAGGGAAGGATCAAGAGAAAGTCCCTCCTTTCTCCTTTCTCCTCCTTTCCCCTTTCTCCTTTCTTCTCCTTTCCCCTTTCCCCTTTCTCCTTTCTTCTCCTTTCCTCTTTCTTCTCCTTTCCCCTTTCCCCTTTCTCCTTTCTTCTCCTTTCCCCTTTCTCCTTTCTTCTCCTTTCCCCTTTCTCCTCCTTTCCCCTTTCCCCTTTCCCTTTTCTTCTTTCTCCTTGAGCACCAGCAGCTTTCCAGCCTGCAGTCTCTCTCTCTGGAAAAGCCTTCGGAGAGAAGCTCTTTATATATACCCTGCCAAGGCTTGCAGATGTGTGAGCTCAGCCAAGGAAAAAGCTTCACACTTTGGGAAGGTATCACCTGGAGTTCACACCTGCTTAAGTGTCTAATCCCTCCTTACCTGGGTTGTTAACTCGACTCTCTCTGATTGCCTCAACCAATGGTAAAGCTGCAATTGAGCCAGATCCTCTCCTTTACAAGCCAATGATGTTCTGAAGAATGGAACTTGCAAGTTGTTTAGGTGAGAGGATGTTAATAATATTTCTAAGGCTCAACTTTCAAAATGGCTGAAAAGAGAATGCTACCTTTTTTTCTCTTAGATCAGCTCTTAGATAAGGGGCAGAGCCAAGATATCACCTGGAGTCCACACCTGCTTAAGTGTCAACCCCTCATTACCTGGGTTGTCAACTCGACTTTCTCTAATTGCCTCAACAAATGGTAAAGCCAGATCATCTCGTTTACAAGCCAATGATCTTCTGAAGAAAATCAATTGCAAATTGTTTAGGTGAAGAGATGTTAATAATATTCTTAGGGCTCCACTTCAAAAGAGGTTGAGTTAGGTGCCCATCAGTTGGGGAATGGCTGAATAAGTTACGATGGATGAATGTTATGGAGTATTATAGTTTTATAAGAAACAATTGGCAGGATGATTTCAGAATGGTCTGGGGAGACTTATATGTTTTTTTTTAATAATTTAATTTTTATTTAATTTTATAATTATAACTTTTTTTTTGACAGTACATATGCATGGGTAATTTTTTACAACATTATCCCTTGCACTTACTTCTATTCAGATTTTTTCCCTTCCTCCGCCAACCCCCTCCCCCAGATGGCAGGCAGTCTTATACATGTTAAATATATTACAGTATATTCTAGATACAATATATGTGTGTAGAACCAAATTTTTTGTTGCACAGGAAGAATTGGATTCAGAAGGTAAAAATAACAGTTTACACTCATTTCCTAGTGTTCCTTTTCTGGATGTAGCTGATTCTGTCTATCATTAATCAATTGGAATTGGATTAGCTCTTCGGGGAGACTTATATGAATGCTGAGTGAAATGAGCAGAACTAGGAGATCATTATATACAGCAACAGCAAGATTATATGAGGATCAATTCTGATGAATGTGGCTCTTGTCACCAATGAGTTAGTTCAGATCAGTTCCAATGGTCTCATGATGAAGAGTCATCTGCACCCAGAGAGAGGACAGGGGGAACAAAATGTGCATCGCTGTATTTTCACCTTTTTGTTGTTGTTTTCTTACATTTTGTTTTCTTTCTCCTTTTTTCCCCCTTTATGATTGTTCTGATGCAGCATGTTATTTGTGGAAGTATGTATAGAGGAATTATATGCCTTTAACACATTGAATCACTTGCCAACTGGGGGATGGGAAGGAAAATATTAGAACCAAGATTTTGTAGGGATGACATTTGAAAATTATCCATGTCTATATTTTGAAAATAAAAAGTTTTAATTAACAAATATTCCATACCAAAAAGAAATATCAGTTATTTCCCTGAGGTTAAATTCTCCCTATAGGTGTATTTATGGCCCATTCCATGGCCCCTGCCTCTTTGCAGTCAGTCCACCCTAACATTCTGCCTCATGGTATCTTTCTCCTGAACCTCCCTCATGCCATGCAGTATCTCTCCTAACTCTCTATGCTTCTCAACCCACTTCTCCTCTTTACACCTTTAGTACCTTTTTAAGGTACTAAGTCCTTTTCAAGATCTAGCCTGCCAGGCTTTTGCCAAAGAGAAGACTGGCCATTGTGAATTCTTCACATAACTGAATCCCAGCTTTTGGTGCCTACTGACATCTGGTGTCTCCATCAGCCACATCAAGATTGACAAGGATCTTTTTATTAAGTTACCCTCTGCTCTCCAGATAAAGCCTTATAGGCTCCTTTTGTCTCTAGCTCTTCTCTGGCGATAATGAGTGGCGGCTCTTTTGTTGTATGTTCAGATGCTGACTTTGCTGGAGGTCCCATTTCATGAGCGTCTGGCTGATGGTTTGGTGTACTTTTGGGATAGAAGAATTTACTTGCTGTAATTTCCCATTGGATTTCTTCAACATTATTGATTTTGGTGGAATGTTTGTGTTTTTGCTAAAATAATGTGGAAACTAGGCTGTCTGCCTCACTGAGGCAGCCAAATTGTCCAGAAGTTTGTTTAGAAGTTTAAAGCCACATTTTCCTGAATGATAGTTCATGAGCCCTGACCAGTGTGCTTCTCATTTACTAATATCCTATAAATATATTTAGCTCTTAGCAAAGGCCTTTATTAAATACAGTAAGAATAGTAAAAGAAAATATTCCCCTTATAAAAATGGGGCATTTCCCTGAAAAAAATACTCAGAATCAAAGGGGAAGGTGAGTAAAGAGTGCAATGGTAGCAAAGCACCTTGTAGGGAACACTATGACTAAGGCAACTTTCTGCTGACACTGCAGGACCCTGCATAGAGTAGGTGCTAATACGCTTTATAAAATGGAGTTGAACTAACCTCCACATCGAGGTTGCCTATATGACATCCTTTTGCTAATCTCTCAATAATCCATGAAACTCCTAAAGTTCCCCCAAAGCCCTCAGCCTAGTGCTGGACTACTCAAATTGGGCCACTGAAAGATTTTGTAAAATTCTCATAGGTGATGCTGTGAATGTGCTGTACTTGATACACCAGCAAACTTGGAAAACAACAGTAGCCACTGGATTGGAAAAGATCAGTTTATATTCCAACCCTGAAAAAGGGCAGTGTCCAAGAATGTTCAAATTACTGAACAATTGGACTCATTTCCCATGCCAGCTAGGGTAAGGTGAAGATTTTGCTAGCTAGCTTTCAACAATATGTGACCTCAAGTACCAAAAGAGCAGGCTAGTTTGTTTTTTTTAATAGTTTTTATTTATCAGATATATACATGGGTAGTTTTACAGCATTGACAATTGCCAAACGTTTTGTTCTAATTTTCCCCCTCCTTCTCCCCCCCCCCATGGCAGGTTGACCAATACATGTTAAATATGTTAAAGTATACCTTGAATACAATATATGTATACATGTCCAAACAGTTGTTTTGCTGCACAAAAGGAATCGGACTTGAAACAGTGTACAATTAGCCTGTGAAGGAAATACAAAATGCAGGTGGACAAAATCAGAGGGATTGGGAATTCTATGGAGTGGTTCACACTCATTTCCCAGAGTTCTTTCGCTGGGTGTAGCTGGTTCAGTTCTTTACTGCTCTATTGGAACTGATTTGGATCCTCTCATTGCTGAAGAGGGCCAAGTCCATCAGAATTGATCATCATATAGTATTGTTGTTGAAGCGCATAATGATCTCTAGCAGGCTAGTTTTTTTTTTTAATTTTTTATTATATATATATATATATTTTATAATATTATCCCTTGTATTCATTTTTCCAAATTACCCCCCCTCCCTCTATTCCCTCCCCCCGACGACAGGCAATCCCATACATTTTACATGTGTTACAATATAGTCTAGGTACAATACATGTGTGCGAATATCATTTTCTTGTTGCACAATAAACATTAGAATCCGAAGGTACATGCAACCTGGGCAGACAGATATTAGTGCTAACAATTTTCATTCCCCTCCCAGTGTTTCTTCTCTGGGTGTAGCTACCTCTGTCCATCATTGATCAACTGGAAGTGAGTTGGATCTTCTTTATGTTGAAGATTTCCACTTCCATCAGAATACATCCTCATACAGTATTGTTGTTGAAGTGTACAGTGATCTTCTGGTTCTGCTCATTTCACTCAGCATCAGTTGATTTAAGTCTCTCCAGGCCTCTCTATATTCCTCCTAGCAGGCTAGTTTTTAAAGAAGCGGATGAACTAGAGACCAAATTGCCAACAGTCATGATTGTAGAGAGAGCAGGGGAGTTCCAGAAAAGCATCTACTCCTGCTTAGTTGACTACACCACGTCTCTGTGTACATCACAAGGAAATATGGCAAGTTCTCAAAGAGAGGGGAAAACACCTCAAACTTCAGAAGATGTTGTAGATTTCATATGTTATATACCCTACATCTTCTGAAGTTTGAATGTATTTAAGTTAAATAAATTGACAATATAAAGCCTTGTTGTATTCCTTTATTACTTTACTTAGACCTTTCCGGGAACTTTAAGTGTCTCCTTTGTTTCATTGATATGGTTGATGGCCAGGAATCTGATAAGGAATAATGGCTCAATACTTCAGTTCTGCTCCAAATCTGCCAACAGTGATTAGCCGGGGACTATCTCTGCTCCCGGGACCGGCTTCGCGCCCGGGACCGGCTTCGCGCCCGGGACCGGCTCCGCGCCCGGGACCGGCTCCGCGCCCGGGACCGGCTCCTCGCCCGGGACCGGCTCCCCGACCGTGACCGTTTCCGCGCCCGGGACCGGCTCCGCACCCGGGACCGGCTCCTCGTCCGGGACCGTTTCCGGGACCGGGACCGGCTCCGCGCCCGGGACCGGCTCCGCACCCGGGACCGGCTCCTCGTCCGGGACCGGCTCCGCTCCCGGGACCGGCTCCGCGCCCGGGACCGGCTCCGCGCCCGGGAACGGCTCCCCGCCCGGGACCGGCTCCCCGACCGTGACCGGTTCCGCTCCCGGGACCGGCGCCTCGCCCGGGACCCGCTCGGCGTTCTTGATCGAGTCCTGTAGTGTCTTGAGCTCCTCCTGTGACATCTTTCCCGACTGCGGGCTCTCTTCCTCCTTTTTGGAGACCGGCTCTCGCTTCCCCTGGAGAGCCGTTTAAGGGAGTCACTGTCCGGGTCTCTGTAACGTTGCCGACAATGATACCGGGATGGCTTCATTTCTAGTTGTTCTTCATCCTTCTCTTCTTCCTCAGTGGAGTTCCCATCCTCCATTTCCTCCTCCAAGGTGCTGACTCGAAGCTGCAGAGAGTTAGTTTGTTCCAGCACATGGCGCTTCTGGAGCCGGGGCAGGATGATATCACAGACCCGCTCACCGCGGAGCAGTTCATCGACAAACTCATCTACGTGTATGGATTCAAAGTCTCCGTTTCGGTTCTGGATCCTAATTTTTCGATAGTCATTGTACAGAGGTTCCAGATAGTTGTAGCAGTCCATGGCTGTGCCTGTCAACCTCATATACAAGGCCCCCAACAAGCGGACATACTTGAAATCTTCATTTTTAATGAATTCAAATACTATATCCTTCTCTGGCTGTATCTGCAGCATTTTCAAGGTCAGGCAGAGGAATGGTGTTGGCTGGATGTTGGGGCCAAAGACACCCCCCACAGACCTCAGTTCCATGGCTCTGTCCACGACCAGCTCAGCGGTGAGCCCAAAGCACTCCTCCTTCCAGTACTTGGACTCGTAAATTCGAGTCCGGATGATTTTCTCCACCAAGAATTGCGGGTTGGTGCCATGAATGTGGTGAGCATCCTTCGCTGTGCGGTTGGCCATCTTAGGCTACTCACTCCCTTTCCGTGCAACAAGACTGCTGTGGACAGGGAAGGATAGAGAGAAATTCTCTCCTTTCCCCTTGAGAGCCAGCAGGTTCCTGCCCCGAAATCTCTGTCTCAAAATGCCCTCTGAGAGAATCTCTCTATATATCTTGTCAAGGTTTGTAAATGACATCAGCTCACCCGAGGAAAAGCTTCACACTTTGGCAAGATATCGCCTGGAGTTCACACCTACTTAAGTGTCAATTACTTCGATTGTCAACTCTACTTTCTCTGATTGCCTCAACCAATGGTAAAGCTGTAACTGAGCTAGATCATCTTTTTAACAATCCTAAGATCTTCTGAAGAACATGACTTACAAATTGTTTTAGTGAATAGATGTTAATTATATCCCTAGGGCTCAAATTTCAAAATGGCTGAGAGGGGAATGCTACATTTCTTTCTCTTAGATCGGCATTTAAATAAGGGGCAGAGCCAAGATGCAGAGGAATCAAAGTGGAGGTCTCCCAATATTCCCCTACAACGACTTTAAAATAATGCTTCAAATCCATGGTTTCTTATAAAATGATAAGGATAAAAGATTAAAAATAAGAATATTTTAGATATCAATGAGTTGAATTTATTATGCACTTTTAAGTGATGAGAGAAATGATTGTTAGTAGCCAATATCTTGGGGAGATCCAGAATTCTTCCAAAGTTCTGATTTTAAGTTCAATCTCTTGAAGGACATTATTGACAGTGAGATTGAATTACCTCTCCTCAATCTTGCTCTAATAAACTGTGACCTCTTTGGTCTAAGAGGGATGACAAATGACCACCCTTTTATTAGTAATATGCTGGCCCCATTAACAAAACAATTAAATTGCCCTGAAACTGTCTCTTTTAAAACTTTTTACTCATTACAGAAATACCAAATAGAAATCCATAATTTCCCACATGACTCTCTTTTGCTATGTTTTGTAATGAGCATTTAATTTGTTTAATTCAGAATTTTAAAAACACTGGAAAAGAGAAAAGAAGTCTCATTAGTCACTTCTTAATCACCAAGGTCATGGCTTCATTAGGGACCCAAACTTCACAACTGAGTGCTGAGTTTGAGAAGTAACCCAGACCAGAAGCTACAGGAGATTTAGAGTTGGAAGAGGGCTTTGAGGGCTTCTAGCCCAACTTGTATTCATGCTATTGAGCTCATGGAAGAGGAGAAGAGAAACTGATAAATGGAGAAAGAGAAAAGAGTAAGCTGCACTCCCAAAAGAGTCAGGGAATGACACCACAAGCAACAGAGAGAAGTAGAAAAACAGATATCCAGAAAAATAGATAGGAACCAACATACAGGTACTCACAAGAATCCATTCTACGAGGTACAGAATGAGATATGTCCTCAGAGGAGAGATGATGGAGGATGAAGTCGTTAGGGAGTCCCTTGGCTTGGTGATCCTAGAACTTTCTAGAAGTTCCCTTTGGGATTCTCAAACTCTCTCCAACATTGGGAAAGTATTTGTTTGCTTCTCTTCTTAAACCTAATTATATTTAAATAACAGTATATTTTTTCAAGAAATTATAAAATGCATGTGACAGTGAGAAACAAGGAGAAAGATTTATTTTAGACATTTGTTATCAAATCTTAGAAATTACCCCTTTTCAGATGTGTAAGAAACTCATCAAATCCAATCCAACCTTATAAAGGATGCTCACTATAGTACACCCAATGTGATATTAGTCCATTTATTCATTATCCCTCAAAGTCAATCTAACATACAGAAAAAATTTCAAAATTACCTGACTTTTATTTCTGTTGTTGTTGTTTATGGAAAGTTAGGGCAGTACCAACATTGTCCTAGGATCCAAACCTTATACTATGAAATGAGCAGTTGCTTCTATTTTTACCTGTCTCTCCTCCCCTCCCCTTCCCCAATCATGTTGGGTTTTGTGTCTTCTCATGTCCTTATGGGAACAATCAAGCTACTGACCCTGAGAGGCGGGTGTGGTGTGCTCTGCCACACTCTGTGGAGGAATATCCCATGGCATTGGTTGGCTTTCCCACATGGAGGTAGAAGACAGACCAAGGCCAAGAGTTTACTATAGAGGAAGAGGCAGGTGTGGTGTCTGGGCAGCAGTCCCAGTGGTGAGGACGCAGATCTTTCTGTTGGAGGGTTGCAGTCAGTGATAATAAGGTGTCCAAAGCTGAAACCAGGTCAGGAGGAAGACCAAGAGCCCAGCAACAGCTCACCCAGATTTGTAAGAATACCAGCTAGTTCCCAGGGGATGAATGACTCAGCTTAGAAAAGAAGAAACTTGTGTTAAAAATAAACACCTGAACAATAATTCAATCTCTTAAATGATGAGATAACATGTAGAGTTCAATAACTGTGAGGTCCTATCTGTTCTCATCAACAGGCAAAAAATAAGGTAACAAATCTCATTGTTGGAGGGTCTCCTGTAAACAGGCGTTCTATCAGATGGCTGATGCATTTGTGAGCTGGGGTATTCTTTGGGGGAAGCACCACAATGACACTAAGACTCCATAAGAATTATGCACAGGGCTCTTATTATTCTTCTTTACCCAGAAGTCTCTGCATTAGGTCAGCAGTGTCCAAGTGTCCATTTCACAGAAATCTAGATGGAACAAGTAGCGGGCAGGAGAGCAGGTGGCAGTGCAGGGGAGAGGAAGAAGTCAGTGGAAGGATCCAGCATGAGTCATTTCCTCTCAGATGGTTCTAGAGCTCCTCTTAGAAAAGCCACAGAACGCATTGCTGCTTCCCCAGAGGAAGTAATAATTTTTTTCAGTTTTTCTGCCCTCACTGTTTGTGTAACTAGGAGGGGTGCCTCTCCCGTGCCCAGGCTTCACCCTTCATAGAATGTACTACCTTCTGACCCTCTTGGTGGCTTCTTAGATCTTCGAGCCATTCTCGGAAGAATTTTCAGCTGGGGCCTTCTTGGAACTAAGAGCTTGGAAGGTGGAAGGAAATGAAGGCTTGGAGCTCAGCTTTGTTCTCGGTTCTTTCCCTTGTTTTCCTTTCAAATGAATAGACTTGTTTTGTTTCAGTCTCTTGGTTCATTGGGACTGGTTCTGGTCTATAGCAATCTAGCTATTTGATAAACCCAAAGACTCCAGCTTCAGTGATAAGAATTCACCATTTGACAAAAATAGGTGGGAAAACTGGAAAATAATACATCAGAAACTCGGCATAGACCTACATCTCTCACCCCCCACACCAGAAGAAAGGCAAAATGGATCTGTGATTGGGGTATAAAAGGTGACACCATAAACAAATCAGGAGGACAAGGGATAATTTACCTTTTAGATTTTTGGAGAGGGGAGGAATTTATGACCAAAGAAGAACTAGAGAACATGATGAAAGGCAAAATGGACAACTTTGATTACATTAAATTAAAAAGGTTTTGCACAAACGAAATGGTAGCTAAGAGGAGAAGCAGGAGGAGGAAAAGGATATATGCCACGTGATGGACAGGGCAGTCTTGTTCCGATGGAGACTGGCCTGGATGGCCACCAAGAACTTTTTGCATTTGGAGAGTCTGTGATTCTGAGTTCAACAAAAACCTTACCCAATTAACTGTATCTTGAATCTGTAGGCATCAGACATTTCCCCACCCAACCATTTTGGATGTCTCAGCCTTCTAGGGAGCAGTATGGTACAAGGGCATTGGGTGTGGAGTTGATGGACCTCCCCTTTTTTCTCTAATTCCACCCAATTTCAATAATGATAATGACAGCCAGCATTTATATAGTGCTTCAAGCTTTGCTAGGTGCTTTGCGAACATCATCTTCTTTGATACTTCAAAAACCCTAGGAGGTAGGAAACTATCATTAGCCCACTTTTATAGACAAGGAAACTGAGTCTGAGGTTAGGTGATTTGTCCAGTCACCCATAAATCTCTGAAGCATAATTTGAACTCAGGTCTTCCTGACTCCAGGAACACCTAGTTTGGACCTCAGTTTCCACATCTGCAAAATGAGGAGAGTAAATGATCTCTACCATACCTTTCCAGTTCTAAATCTGCCATCATTTTCTGCTTGGGCATGGCAAACATTCCCTTCAAGTGTAGTGGACAATAAGGGGGATGGTGTGGGCGAGGGTGGGACAATGGATTAACCCACAGTTAATCTACTGAGTGGATTTCATGTATTTCTGATTTTAAATCTCCATAGAATCCAAACAAGTAACATGGCTTGTCTTGAGAACAATCAGATAGATGTGGGTTCAGTTTCTTCCATCTGTTTGGTTCATATTAGCTCATGAGGAAGTTGGAATAGAGGCGGTCCCTCATGCCCCAGACAACTCTATGATTCTATAAATTATGGACAAGTTGCTGATCTGTAGCATGGGAGAGTGTTCGCACACCAAGAGTTCTATGGATAAAGTCAAAGAAACCCACCTCTCAGTTTAAAAATCCACCTAGACTTTTTGTGGTAGCAAAGAAATTGAATGGATGCCCATCAATTGGGGAATGGCTGAATAAGTTATGGAATATTATTGTTCTATAAGAAATGATGAACAGGCTGGTTTTAGAAAGTCCTGGAGAGATTTATATGAATTGATGCTGAGTGAAGTGAGCAGAATGAGGAAAACATTGTACAGAGCAATAGCAAGATTGTGCAATGATCAGACTTGATTTTCTCAGTGGTTCAGTGACACAAGGCAATCCCAAAACTTTGGATGGAAAACTCCATCTGCATCCAGAGGAAGAACTATGAAGACTGAATGTTAATCAATACATTTTATGTTCATTTTTTCCCTCTTTTCTGTTTTTTTTTTCTCTTGACATTTCCCTTTTTATTCTGATTTTTCTCCTCCAATATGATTCATAAGGAAATAAGTCAAAAAAAGAAAATACACATATAGCCCCCTCAAAAAAAATTAAGAAAGAAAGAAAAGGAAAAGCTCCCACTTAAGGTTATGGGGCTAACCAGGACCTCAGAGGTCTTCTGCTCTAATTTTATTTGATAAATGAAGAAATTGATTCTAAATACTTGCATTTGCTATAAGGAAGTGTATTAATAAAAAGGAAAGCACAATTTTTAAAAGAGAGCGGGACTCCAAGATCATTCCCCAAAATGTGTCCCTCTCTATGCCAGAGGCCAACCAGACTGGTGCACATCCTTCAGATAGTGAAGCAACTCAATGGCTGAGCCCCATTTTCCTCATCGCTTCGTTATGGACAATTCAACCCATTTCTGCTTCTGCTTCTGCTTTGTAAAAGCTTCCATACATTTTAACTCAAGAAAAGTGAACAAACTGTTCCTGTGCGAGAAGTCAGAAAGCCTGCCATTGTGAGGATATTCTAAGGCCGTGGACAGTCCAGGAAGAACCATAGATTCCAAAATCTTTGTAGAAGTAATAGGGACCATTTTCAAAAGTTAGAGAGGAAATACGGTCTCGGGATCGCTGGATCTTGGACCTCAGCTCCTTGAACAGAGTGGAGAAGGACTCGATGCATGAATGTAACCCCCCATGGAAGCCCAGTCCCAGGCAACCCATGAAACAGTCCTTAACGCTTCTAATCACACGCAATCAGGCTGTTTATTTGGTTGCAAAAGTTTTGTTTTAATTACTTCCTAAAGTTTGGAAACAAGGGCATTCTAGAAGTCTCACCCTCCCCACATCCTTTTTTTGGTTTCCTTTTCCATTTCCTGCTTTGGAAAATGTATATCCCAGTGTAACTGATCCACCTACTCTTGTGACCCTTGGCTTTGGTGAAGTGGAGCTCCCCCTAGTGGTCCTCAAGCTTTTTGTACATGCTTAAAAATCATGGAGGACTCCAAAGAAAGCCATTTGTCAGAGTTATAATGAACAATATTTCCCACATTAGAACTTAAAACTGATCATTTGAAATTCATTCATTTATTTAAAATAATAATATGCCTATTTCATGTTATCTAAATGAGATAAATTTTGTGGAAAGTAACTATATTTTCCAAAACAAACAAAAATAATTTATTTTATTTATGAGAAGAGTAACATTGTTTTGATATCTTTATTTCTTTATTTAATGAGTGGCTTAATAGAAGGCATTTGGACTCTGTCATCTGTTTCTGAATTCAGTCTGTTGAGAGATGTTGCTCTGGATGGAATTTATGAAGAAAATCTAGTGGGGAAGGGGAGATTGTGGTTTCCCACTCAGAAGCCCCATTTCAGACTTGCTACCTGCAGAAGGTCTAGAACTCCAGACATCCTAAACCAGGCTGCCATGCTGGCTGTCTTTGTTCTTCCCCTCCCCTTTTTGCTCCCTTTTATGTATTGTGTCTTCCCATTAAAAAGGAAATTAGTTTAGATTAATACTTTGCACCATATTCTACAATACTTTCTAAAAGAATAGGCAATTTTCCAAAGGATATAACAGACAATTTTCAGATGATGAAATTAAACCCATCTATAGTCATATAAAAAAAAATGTTCTAAATCACTAAAACTCTGAAGTACCACCTCACACCTCTCAGGTTGGCTAAGATGACAGGAAAAGATAATGATGAATGTTGGAGAGGAGACATGGGAAAACTGGGACATTAATGTATTATTGGTGGAGTTGCGTAATGATCCAACATTCCGGAGAACAATTGGGAACTATGCCCAAAGGGCTATCAAACTGTGCATACCCTTTGACCCAGCCGTGCTATTACGGAGTCTGTTCCCCAAGGAAATCATAAAGGACCCACATGTGCAAAAATGTTTGTAGCAGCTCTTTTGGTGGTAGCAAAGAATTGGAAAATGAATAGATGCCCAACAATTGGGGAATGGATGAACAAGTTGTGGTACATGAAGGTAATGGAATGTTATTGTTCTATTAAAAATGATTAACAAGCTGATTTTAGAAAGGATTTATACAAACTGATGTTGAGCGAAACAAGCAGAATCAGGAACACATTGTACACAATAACAGCAAGAACGATGATCAACTATGAAAGACTTGGTTCTTCTCAGAGTTTCAGTGACCCAAGGCAATCCCAAAAAACTTTGGATAGAAAACGCTTTCTGCATCCAGAAAAAGAACTGAGGAGACTGAATGTAAATTAATTAACACGTTCTATGTTCACTTCCTTTTTCTGTTTTGTTTTTCCTCTTCCTCATGGTTTTTCTCTTTTATTCTGATTTTCTCTCCCAATATGATTCATAAAGAAATGCATTTTTTAAAATTATATTAAATTTTTAAAAAGAATAGGCAACTTTATTATTAAAGATTGTAGTATAAATTATTAAAAGAATTAGATGAGAAACAGATCTATATCTCTCACAGCTGTGAGTGGTGGATGTAGTGAGTGGTGGATGTAGTCTTAATCAAACAAGCAATGGAGACAATTAAAACAGATATAATAGACTTTGATTATGGAAAAAACAAAACAAAACAAAAACAAACAAACCTTCTGCACAGACATTAATGTACTTAGGACCAGAAGGAAATCTTGGGTAAGATTTCTCTGATAAGGGTTTGTTATCCAAAGTAGAAAAACAACTAAGGGGTGTGTGTGTGTGTGTGTGTGTGTGTGTGTGTGTGTGTGTGTGTGAAGCCAGTTCTTTTTTTTTTTAGACACAAGATTTAACTCTTTTTATTTAAAATGGGCCATTGTTATATATTGTAGCATTCTTCTTTACAATAATCTGAATTATACTTTCATTATTTCTTTTTTTGTTATCCTTTTAAAAATAATAGATTTTTATTTTCAGTATATGTACAAAAATAGCTTTCAACATTCACCTTTGCAATACTTGTGTTCTAAATTTTTCCCTCTCCTTTCCTCTCACTTCCTTACCCTAGACAGATCCAATATATATTAAACATGTACAATTCTTCTGTATATATTTCCACAAATATCACACTGCACAAGAAAAATCAGATCAAAAAGAAAAGAATGAGAAAGAAAACAAAAAGCAAGCAAACAACAGCAAAAAAGTGAAAGTTCTGTGTTGTGATCCAGCTCCCACAGTCCTCTCTCTGGGTGCAGATGGCTCTCTCCATCACAAGGTCATTGGAACTGGCCTGAATCATCTCCCTGTTGAAAAGAGCATGTCCAGAGCCATGTCCATCAGTGCTGATCGTCACACAATCTTGTTCCTGCAATCAATGTTCTCTTGGTTCTATTCCATTGAAAAAAATAATTCTGAGAAGTGGCCCATAGGTGTCATGAGGCTGACACGATGAGGGAAAGGATTCTTTTACTTAGCTCTGCTAAAACCTAGTTTAAAAAATTATTTTTGCCTGACATTTCTCTCTTCTAAATCAGGAAACAAAAGATTTGGAGCAAAGAACTGAGTCAGTTGCCATGGAGAATTCTGTGATCCGCAGGTCAAGAAACTCAATCTACTTCCCCAAGCAACTGTTATTTAGAAAAACAGTGTTAAAAACAGCCATTCCCCAGCAGGCCTGTTACCATTCTCCCTTGTGAGTGAAGTCTGGCCGCTGCAGGACAGATCTGGGGGCGTTCCTGCTGGTGTGGAGCAGGCCTGGCACAGAAGAACGGGTGTGTGGTATCAGCTGCCATGGGGCTGGGGCACCGATAATGCTCAGAAGGAGGTGGGGCAGCTCCAGGGGCTCATCCCCAGCCAGGCTCCATCCCTTTTCCTAGGACCCTTGAGCAGCTGTTCTTTTTTCTTCCTTCTTTCTTTCTTTCTTTTCTTTCTTTCCTTCCTTTCCTTCTTTCTTTTCTTTCTTTGTTTCTTTCTTTCTCTTCTTTCTTTCTTTCTTTTCTTTCTTTCTCTTTCTTTCTCTTTCTTTCTTTCTTTCTTTCTTTTTTTCTTTCTTTCTTTCTTTCTTTCTTTCTTTCTTTCTTTCTTTCTTTCTTTCTTTCTTTCTTTCTTTCTTTCTTTCTTTCTTTCTTTCTTTCTTTCTTTCTTTCTTTCTTCTTTCCTTCCTTCCTTCCTTCCTTCCTTCCTTCCTTCCTTTCCTCCTTCCTTCCTTCCTTTCTTTCCTTTTTAATTTTTTTATGAAAACTTTATTTTTCAAAACATATGCATAGATAATTATGCTACATTAACCCTTGAAAAACCTTGTGTTCCAATTCCCTCCCCCTTCCTTAGATGGCAAGTAGTCCAATATATGTTAAACATGGTAGAAATACATGTTAAATCCAATATAGGCATATATATTTATATAATTATCAGTGAGAATGCCTTGGGGCATGACAGAGCAGAAGAGCCTCTTGGCTCATTTTGGGAAAATCACAGCTAACTGGTATGCTCCAATAATGGGGTATTCAGGTCAAAATAACTGAGATATTTAGAATGCCCAGATGACTGATTATATTCTTAGATAATTGTCACAGCAATGGATGTTTAGCTACAACTACCCCAGTCGTACTTTTAAAGTAGGGTGTTTTTTTTGTTTTTTTTTAATTTAACCTGACTATTATATTTTATTCTGGTTAAATTTGTTTGCAGACGATTATTCAAAGTTATTAATATCTTTTTGGCTGCTGGTTGTACCAGCCTGAAGGGAACTTCTTGAGAATCTCCTGAAGGGGACGAAAAGACTTGGCCAATTAGGAGCCACGGATTGCTCTTTGCCACATGGGCCTTTAAACTGGAGCCCACTTTCCTTGGCTCTTATGTATTGTTGGAAGAGATTCTCATTACTTTTAGGTGTGTTTTTATACAACTCTTCTTCCTATACCATCTTAGTTTTAAAAAGCTCGTGAAGCTTACTTGTCTATTTGATATCAACTGGATAGGAGAGAGAGAGCCCACTGCTGGGGGCTCGCGGGGACTATAGAGCACAAGGAAGAAGCCTCTCCACCACTTAAGATTGTCTCTAGAAGCGTGTCTCTATCTCTGTCTCTCCTTCTGCCTCTCTCCATCTCTCTGTCTTTCCCTCCCCCCCCCATCCCCTTATATTCCTCTTTCTTTCTTGAGTATTTCTTCTTTTTCTGCTTCCTTCACAAGGGCTCACTAAAAAGAGTCTTTTTGATTATCTGCTGGACTAACTGAACTGATTTTCTTTCCTTGCAGGCAGTGGTCTCCCTGGGCTGTCCGGGGCTGCCCCCAGATCCAGGCCCAGCTGTAGGCCCTGCTGAGCGGACTTCATCCCTGCCTCGGGAGCAGAGCCACGGCCGGCCTTAGGATGTGGGTGCCTCTCGGGCTGTCAGGATAAGCCTCCCAAGGCTCCCCAGGAGGCCTGTGGTCCGGGCTCTCTTCCCACCATCCCAGCATCATTCCTGCAGCCCCCTTGGCATTCCTAGGCCTGCAGTCCTGCTCTGTTTTCTTTGGGCTTGCAGGCTTCCTTTATCTCTGCAGACATTTCCTGTTCTGGGCCTCCCCCAGAGCCTTAGATGGACTTCCTTTGGGGGTGGGAGAGTGGTGGGAATTTTTCCCCCCGCATGAATCCAGACTTTTAAGGGGAGGGTTCGGAATGACACGTCTGAAAAAGCCATTGCCTGGGACACCTCTGCCTTTCACTGCTGTTTCTCAGTCGGGGAAGGAAAATCTCCCAGTTTAACGGCTCCATCAGCATCTTGCTCCTAATGCCAGCCCCAGGGCACCCGGCCCCTCCTCTGGGACAGAGCCTGGGCAGGCCAGGCCGGAGCCTGAGGCCTCTCACCCCCACTGCTTCTCATCAGGAGAGATGGGGGAGGGGCCTCACTGACATTTAAAGCTCCCCAGGAGGGCCCAAGGATCAGAGCCACCGATTCTGCCTTTGCTCCCTGGTGTCCCCCATGGGGAAATCAATGCCCCTTTAAGCCCTTAGAAACCCACAGGGATTTAGAGACCACCAGAGTCCAACTCCCTCATTTTACAGATGAGAAAACTGAGGCTCAGGAAGACGAAGTGATTTCTCCCACACCGTGTAGCTGTGATATCAAGAGACTGCAGGTCCAGTGTTCTCTTCATCCTGTTAGGCTGAAGAAGAGCCCCAGGTCTGGGTGACCAGGAAGCCCTTCACATTTTGTAACATTCTCCTTTTAAGCTTCTCGGTCTTTTTTCAGTGTCTGTACCTCAGGATACCTGGGCAGCTTTCTCTAGTCCTGCTGCTGCCAGTGAGGGACCGGGGGCACAGGCTGCTCCGGAGGCTTTGAGAGGGCTTGTCCCCTGCGAAGTTTCACCTCCGCATCCCTTCTACGAGTGGGGAAAGCATTTCGCAATGTCTGTCTCCATCTCCAGATTCAGAATCAAATCCTTGTTTTGTTCCCCTGAGGCTTCAGAAATTCCTGGAGAGACAAGGCCTGCCCCAGTTTTGTCTTCGCCCCATTGCCAGGGGGGGCTAGGTCAAGGGTCGGAGACTTAGTCAGCCAAGGGTCAGTGTTGCAGATGGGAACTCCCACTCCCACAGAAGCTCTGACTCAGGGGAAGTGTCCCTGAGGCGCAGAGGCGGGAAGTAACCAGCCAAGGACTGCCCAGCCTGCAGAGGTCGGCGTCTCTCCTGACTCGAGCCCAGATCTCGGTGCCCCCATGACCTGCACGCCTAGCACATAGTAGGTGCTTAATAAACACCCACCTCAGGCAAGGTTATTTGGACCGCTAACAAGGATTGTTAAGAAGTCCTGAGGAGGGAGGGAGTCTTCCAGTACATCCCCTGGCTCCTGCATGGAGCTCTCCACAACTCAGAATTTGACTTCCTCCCTTCCTCCCTGTCTCCCTCCTCCCTCCCTCCCTCCCTCTCTCCCTCCCTCCCTCTCTCCCTCCCTCCTTGTCTCCCTCCTCTCTCCCTCCCTCCCTCCTTGTCTCCTTCTCTCCTTCCTTCCTCCCTCCCTCCCTCCCTGTCTCCCTCCTCCCTCCCTCCCTCCTCCCTCCCTCCCTCCCTCCCTCTCTCCCTCCTCCCTCCCTCCCTCCCTTCCTTCCTTCCTTCCTGTGCTCCCAGATGTGGTAGTTAAGGACCATCCCAATAACTTCTCTGTCTTATCAATGTCTGGCACCCAGAACATGCCTCTGGGCACATGGACAAGAGCAGAAGACCAAGGACTTTTAGCTCCTCCCTCCCTCCCAGAAGCCCCACCTCTCTAGCTCAGATTGAGCTTGTAGGCCCCTGAGGCCTCCTGCTCCTTTTCAGATAAAATACCTCTTTCTTGTGCTTGTGAGCCCAGGTGCCGCCTTTCCACGTGTGCCCAGTCAGTGCCATCTGACCGTGTGGGGGCCAGTGACCACGTACCCAGGAGGAAGCCCCGGAGCCCTCAGCGGGAAGCCCCTCCGGGCCGGCGGTGCCCACTCTTCCAGCAGCCAGGCTTGTCCTGGGGTGCCCGCCCCTCCCTCTGTCGGGGGCCGCCCACTCACCCTCATAAAAGCTCCGCTAACATCCTCCCTCCTCTCCACCCCCAGGATTCCGAGGTTTGCCCACAAGGGGAGCCCCTTCGTCCACCGCCTGCGAGCCTCCCGCCATGCTCTGCACCATGGGCCGTCCCTGTTATCCAGGACAGAGCAGCCGGGTGGGCAGTAATGGGACCACCACGGACGGGAAGGTCCTGGGGCAGACGCCGCCTTCCCTGCCAGCTCCTTCCTGGCTGTCTCCTAGCTCAGGGGCTCCTACATCATCGTTATCATCATCAACAGCATTTTAATATTAGAGAGCCGGAAGTAGCTTGGGGTCCCCTGGACTTTGCCTGGCCACGTGGCGAGCCGTGGGCCGCTGGTCGCCGGGACGGCCCCTCTCCCTAGGAGACCGGCTGGTTGGGGACTGTGGGAGACCGAGTGGACTCGGACTGGCCGAGTGAGGGGGCTGGGCGCAGGCCCGGATGTCCGAAGGCTCCCAGGGGACACAGGGCCCATCACGGGGGCAGCTCGTTCTGAAGCGCTTTCCAAAGGCCCAGGAGGGACGAGGGGAGACCCAGGGGGGGAAGGCAGAGCTGAGGAGGTGGGCTTGTGGCATGGATTGCCCAGGGGTGTGGCTGTGCCCAGGGGGTGTGGCTGTGCCCAATGGGCGTGGCTGTGCCCAGGAGCGTGGGTGTGGCACCTGGCTCAGCCTCCTGTCCATGGGTCTGACCTTCTTAGCTCCCAGGCTGGGCTTCCCGTCCTTCCTAATCACTTCCGTGGAGCCTTTGGCGGCCCTCTGCTTTGGGAAGCTTCAGCGGGGGACCCCCTGCCTACCCCTGCCGGATCTGGCCCCCGCACTTATAGGGAGAACTTGGGGTTCACTCCTGCAGGCAACCTCCTGCTAGAGTCCAGGCCTGCGCCCTCCTGGCAGCCTGGTGTCTGGAACCTTCTCCTCCCTTCCTGGGCCCTGGTGCAGGTGCCCCGGGCCAGGGTGGGGGCGGAGGGAGGGCTGCTGTCCGGGTCCCCCTTCCTGTCCCTGACTCCGGCTCCAGGGATCTGCCATTAGGCTCCCCTAATTACGGGCCTGTCCACTGCTCCCAACAGTAACCAGCCCGTCTGGTTCTCTTCATCGCCCCATTCGCCCCCGTAATGCGCCCAGGGTCTCGCTGGAGGCCGGACCCATGGGAGGCCCTCAATACGTGGGCCCTCCCTCCCAAAAGGGGCCATTTGTGGCTCTCTCTGATCTTCGGACCCAGGAGGGCGCGATGACCCGGGTCTGGGGAGATGCCATCCACAATGACAAAACCCCAACGCCTCCTGGGATGGGAAGGCCACGGACCCCCCCTGCTCTGCCCTCCTCAGGCCTCACCTCGAGAATTGTGCCGGGCCTGGGGCCTCAGGGAGGGGATGGAGAACTGAGAGCGAGGAAGAGGGGGACCACGGGGCTCAGGGCCTTCCCCTCCCCAAGGGGCTCAGGACTCCTCCCCCCACTGAGAGGGTCAAGATCTTCCCCTCCCCCATGAGAGGTGTAGCCTAGGGAAGATAAGTCTGGGGGGGGACAGGTGGCTGTCGGGCAGAGGGTGAGTGCCCGCCTGGAGGTCAATAAGTGAAGGCCTCTGAGGGCAACCAAAGGGAGCCGGACCTCTGCTTTCACGTTCTTGGTCTGAGATATCAGTGGGAAGGGGGAGCCCAGAAACCCCGGGGGCACCGGAACGGGGCTGGGCGGCTCCCCGGGATCCAGGCTGCACGTAGCTAACCGCAGGCCCTCAGAGAGGCCTCTGGCCTGGCCCTTCCTCTGTGCAGGTGGGAGCCTCTTCCTCTGGGGCCCGGCTGCTCCCCCCAGGGACCCAGATCTGAGCTGGAGCCTGGCCTGGCTCAGGGGGGCGGCCAGAGAGGGAGACCGAGGCAGCGGAGCGAGGCCCTGCCAGCTCCCCCTCTGCCATGCATTCCCAACGGCCTCCCCCCCCCCAGGGCTCTGCTACCGCTTTTACCAAGCTCCTTACACCCTCTGCTCCCTGGAACCTCGGGGCAACCCTGGAGGCAATCGAGTGGTCAGCATTTATGGAGCACCTACTGTGTGCCAGGGATGGCTAAAGCACTTCAAGATGACTGTATGGGCTTTCCATATGAGGAGACTGAGTCTCATGGGTGGCTGTCCATTCCGAGGCTCCCGCGAGCCAGAGGAGAACGGAGGCCGCCGAGGCTGGCTGAGCTTCGCTAAGTCCGGGGTGGGGAGGGCCAGGAGGGAGCGGCCGTTGTGGGCACAGGGGGCTCGCGCTCCCAGCCACCGCCTTGGGCTCATGAGCGTGATCACGAGGGCCCGAGGGGCTGCCACTGGTTCTCCTCTTTCCGGGCTGGATCATACCTGGGTCTCACAGGGAGCTTATTGTACAGGAAGCCCAGGTCAGAATGGCCTGAGGAGGAGCCCTCTGCCTGGGGGCCTCCCCTTGTGACCAGGCCGGCTCTGCCCAGACTTCCAGGGGGGGCCAGGCCGGCTCTGCCCAGAGCGTCCTGGGGGAACTAGCCCGGCGTGTGGGGGGGGGGGGGGGGGGGCAGGCCAGCTCTGCCCAGAGCGTCCTGGGGGAACTAGGCCGGAGTCCCCGGGGGGCCAGGCCGGCTCTGCCCAGAGCGTCCTGGGGGAACTAGGCCGGTGTCCCGGGGGGGCCAGGCCAGCTCTGGTCAGAGCGTCCTGGGGGAACTAGGCCGGAGTCCCCGGGGGGCCAGGCCGGCTCTGCCCAGAGCGTCCTGGGGGAACTAGGCCGGTGTCCCGGGGGGGGCCAGGCCAGCTCTGGTCAGAGCGTCCTGGGGGAACTAGGCCGGAGTCCCCGGGGGGCCAGGCCGGCTCTGCCCAGAGCGTCCTGGGGGAACTAGGCCGGTGTCCCGGGGGGGCCAGGCCAGCTCTGGTCAGAGCGTCCTGGGGGAACTAGGCCGGAGTCCCTGGGGGGCCAGGCCGGCTCTGGTCAGAGCGTCCTGGGGGAACTAGGCCGGTGTCCCCGGGGGGCCAGGCCGGCTCTGGTCAGAGCGTCCTGGGGGAACTAGGCCGGAGTCCCCGGGGGGGCCAGGCCGGCTCTGGTCAGAGCGTCCTGGGGGAACTAGGCCGGTGTCCCGGGGGGCCAGGCCGGCTCTGGTCAGAGCGTCCTGGGGGAACTAGGCCGGTGTCCTGGGGGGGCCAGGCCGGCTCTGCCCAGAGCGTCCTGGGGGAACTAGGCCGGAGTCCCCGGGGGGGGCCAGGCCGGCTCTGGTCAGAGCGTCCTGGGGGAACTAGGCCGGTGTCCCGGGGGGCCAGGCCGGCTCTGGTCAGAGCGTCCTGGGGGAACTAGGCCGGTGTCCCGGGGGGGCCAGGCCGGCTCTGCCAGGGCCTCCACAGTCCTCCTGTACCCCCCCCTCTCACATCCAGCCTCCCTTTTCTCCACACCCCTTAACAAGGGAATGGGTCTGGAGATAGAAATTCCAGAATTCCTCTGGGCTCCTTCCCAGCCCTACAAGAATTCCTGGGAAGGGCCGGGGCCCAAAGGGACCTGGGGCTGCAATCCAAGATAAAGGAGATAACCCCTCCCCCAAGGAGGGGAAGGAGAGATTACATTGAATTCTTCCCGAGGTAAGAATTGGAATTCCTCTCTCCCAAAGATTACAATGGGGAGTCCCGGGGAGCCAGAAGATAAGAGTTTTTGCTTGGGGGGGGT